>NW_022900931.1:68246118-68311060 GCF_012274545.1 Fukomys damarensis
GAGACAGGGTCTCTCTATGTAGTTGAGATTGACCTGGAACTCACTACGTAGCCCAGGCTGGTCTCGAACTCACAGCGATCCTCCTGCCTTAGCCTCCCAAGTGCTGGGATTACAAGCGTGCACCACCACACCCGGCTGCTCATTTTTATTGTCATTTTTTTCTCCTTGGTTACATTTCTAAAGAATTTAATATATCTATTTTTTAGTGTATCTTATTATTTTTGTAATGTTGCTGTATTTACCACAATGCACACCTTATCACGGTTTAAAGATATCACCAGTTTAGTACTTTGATGTATAGAAACCTTAATTGCATTAGGTCCCTTTTTTGTATCAATTAATACAAAAATTTTTTAGTGTTTCCTTCTCACATGCTGAGCATCATTTTGTAAAGTATGATTTTTATTTCAAACACATTTTGCAGATGTCATGAGACGTCTTGGGTTACCTCTACAGTTTACCCATTCCATTGTTCACTAGTTCTTGAAATGGCACGCTACCTTCGTCCACATTTTCTTACTGATGATCCTTCTCTGGCCTTCCTTCTGGGGTAGATCTGCCAGTAAGAGGTGCTTATTGCTTGCTTTCATCTAAAGATGTCTTGGGGCCGGGGATTTAGCTCACTGGTTCCAGCACCTGACTCATAAGCACAAGGGCCTGAGTTCAATCCCTGGTACCAGAAAACAAAAACAAAAACAGATTTCTTAGGGTTGGGGATTTAGCTCAGTGGTTCTGCCACCTGCCTTGCAAGCACAAGGACCCAAATTTGATCCCTGCTACCTCAATAAATAAAAGAAAGAAAGAAAGATGTCCTTATATTCCCTTCGTTCCTGAATGATATTTTTGTAGGATTCAGGCTTGGCTGTTCTTGTCTCTTGGTACTAGTGGTTTTATTCTTCTGTCCACCTTGGTTTCTGATGAGAAATCTGTTACTATTTGAATCGTTTCCCTAGTTCATGATGTGGCATTTCATTTCTACCTAACTTTGTTTAAAATGTTTTTCTTTTTAATGTTTAGACATATGAAGTCTCTGACATGGAATTTTTAATCTTATTTGATATTCATTCAGCTTCAGCTTTCTTATTTGTAGGTTTGTACTCTTTGGCAAATTTGGGAGATTTTTATCATTACTTCAAATATTTTTTATCATTCTTTCTGTTCTCTTATAGGATCCCCAGGAACATGAATCTCTCATGCTCATAGGTCTCTCAGGGTCTCTTTTTCCTAGTCTCTTTTTTCTTCATATTAACTTCATTTGCTTTTCTTTGTGTGTGTGTGTGTGTGTGTGTGTGTGTGTGTGTGTGTGTGGTGTGTTTTCTGGTACTGGGGATGTATCCATTTGAAAGGAAATATATGGCTATTGGCCCTAAGAGGACATAATCTGCTTTCCTTTCCACAAGATAGAGAAGGAGCTGAGCATGACCAGGAGATGGAAGAATGTGAAAACTTCTTTGTCTTACTGTGTCTTTTCCTGGCAATAAAAGCCCTTGCACATCTAAGGAAGGTGAGATAGACATTGGAAGCAGTAAGAGGTCCCTCTATCTCCTTCCGGGCTACCTTTGAACTATTTTTCCTTTTCACCAGCCACTCATGTTTCTTAGGGAGCAGCCTCAGTACAGAGTGGCCAGTAACAGGGTCTCTCGAGACATGCCGAGCACTTGAGAATCTGTGTCTCGGAGTCTGTCCAATTTACCTCTCTTCAGACTCTAGGCCAAAGATGGCCTTTCTTCTGCACTGTGGAAAGCTGGGCTGCCTTGCAGTGCTCAATGATAGTATGTTAGTTTTGAGGATTAAACTCTTAGTATTTGCTCACAGAGTTTTTATTTTCATCACAAGCAAAAATCTGTTAGGGCTGGGAACTAAGCTCAGTGGTGCTGCGCCTGCCTCACAACTGTAAGGTTCTAAGTTCAATGCCTGGTACCGGTGGTGGAGGGGGAAGTCTGATACACATCTCACAATTGAGTGTTTCAGCTAATTGTTCAATGGCCGGTTTATTTTGCCTCCTATCAAGCAGTATCAAGGGAATGGGCCTGGCATTCACTGTTTCTATCGTTGCTTTGATCTACAATATAACTTTCCAAAAATTGCTATCTATGTTTTCTCCCAATTTGCAGGTGTATTATATTTATCACATGTTTTGAGAAGTGGGACCTCACTAACCCTGTAGAGACTGCCCATTCCAGACCTACCCAATTCCAAGTAGTAGCAAAGGACTTTCCTCCATGTATGCCTTTCATATGCTAACAAAACTGTGCAGAACCCGTTTTTCAGCTATTTTCACGAAGGTCACACTGTCTTGGCCTTCACTAACCGAGAGGCAGATGTCAAGCCATTAGGGACAGTCTACTGAAACTCTACCTAACCTTCATCTGCTTAGCTTCTTAATTTTGCTTGGCCATTCTTTGTTGCAAAAGCACAATAAATACACTTACCTTTGCTTTCTTTTCACTTCTGTTTTGTCCTTTCCCCATCTGCATGGCATGATGTGTGCTTTTTATCATGGCAGCAGTAGGAGATATCTCTTCAAAGGCAACTGTCTCAGGATCTTTTGGCTTCACTATACTTGAATAATAAAATTGACCTTTTATAATAATATGCCCACGTCATTCATGAGGTGCTAAGTTTTAAGAGTTCAGCAAAGCAAATCAGCCATTTCCAGGTAATTTCCAAAGGATGGGGTCAGACTACCAAGCAAGACAAACAACAGAACCACAGAGAGGCAAGATTAGTGCCAAGAGGGGCTGTGGAAGTGAAGTAGTGATAACCAGATACAGTGATACCTTTGGTTGTCGAATGGCTCCATGCTTGAACTTTCCATTGCTTTAACAGCAAAGTTTGGGGGGAGAAAATCTGGTGTTGGTAACTTTGCTCCATGGTCAAACTGAAAATCCAATGGTCTGAGAGTGAGGTATGTTTCCTGTCTCCCTGAGAACACAAAGGGGTGTCGCTTCAGTTGAAGCATCACTCTCACCCAGACAACAGGCAATACTTGTGCTCATGTCTTAAAACATTTGGCACTGTTTTGTTTGTTTTTTGCACTTTGTGTAAAATATTGTAAACACGGCTCCAAAGAAAGGTAGTGATACCAGCAGTGAAGCTAAGAGGATAACTGAAACCACAATGAATAAAGGAATCATTGCAAAATTTGTACTGAAAAAATGAATTTGTAAGTAGTTTTTGGGCCTCGGAAGCAATTTCTTGGTTTTCCATTATTTCTTACATGAAAAATATGTTCAGTTCTCAACCTTTTCAGTGAGAGAACACAAATTTGGAATGAACTAAGTTTGAAAACCAAGGTATAAATGTAGTCTAAAGACCACTGAGTTATGGGATCCCAGTGACTGGATTTTAGGAAAGTAGTTCCACATGCCCTCCTCATTGCCTGATACTTCTAAAACGGGCCACACGTCAAGTGGGCCCAGATACAAACCTGACTTCATTTCTCTTTGACTTTTGGAGGGGTAAATGGCCTTCCTGTGTGCCATCTCCCAGGCTTGCCTACATCATCTGTTTTCTGCTTTGTCACCCTTTCACAGGCATCCTCAAGATTTTCCACTTTTTTTTGGCACCAGGGATTGAACTGGGGACCTTGTGCTTGTGAGGCAGGCAATCCCTGGCCCAAGATTTTTCCACTCTTATGTCTTAAGGTAGCTGTAGTTGTGTGACCTCTCAACCTCTGTTACTGTTGCTCTTTCCCTGCTGTCAGGTAAATTGATATGTTTCAAGTACTCTTTGTCTCTTTTTAATTGATGCAGTGACTCACAGTACTTTATCCGTTTAAACTGCCTTTTGACTTTTGCTTTAGGTGTTATCAGAACGACTGCAATGCTCTTTTCATCTGCATGATGTGTTGCAACTGTCTCTCCTCTAGCCCCAAAAGCCCTTGCAGAGTTTATCTGTATTCTCTTTGCAGAGATCTGGAAAAGAGACCAGGGGAGCTGGCAAGTCACAGGCTGTCCTTGGCCAGACCTCGCTCATTGAATTACTTTAACCCAGGAAACTGTTCCCGTCAGGAGACGCGGTTTAATGTGGGCAAGTGATAGAGTATTTACCCTTCATTTAAACTCACTATAAAACTAAGGCCTGTGGGAAACAGAACTAGGATTTCAAAAGGATCCACTGCTTGGAGGACGTCAGATTTTAAAAAAACTGCATAACCCTCAAGGCATTGCGGCGGGCTGGGCATTTGGATTGGATCAATCATAGTACGGAAGAGGGCCAGGCCTTCTCGGGGGAGGGACTTCCGGTTATTTCCCGTGCGTCATCTTCCGGCGCCGGAACGATCCTGATTGAGTGCTGGCTCCTTGTCTTGGGAGGTGCAGGCAAGGCTGGGAGGAGCCCGTCCAAGGTGTCTTTCACCCAGCTGCCAGCGGCGCCCAGTGTCTCGTTCACGTCTCACATGGAGGCAACTGAAGCTGGGAACAAGTCCGTCCCCCAAGATCACCTGCCCAGGCTGGGGAGGCGCTGGAGGTCGCCGGCCCCTCGGCCCCCGGCGTCCGCGATGGCGGCTGTGCAGGTGAGTGGACGAGGGTTGTGGCTCCGCGGTTCCTCTGCTAGTCAGAGAGGCTGAGCTCAAGACGGCCCGTATGTCTGTTGATCGTCATTTAATTCCTGAGAGGTGGCCGTGGTTTGTGAGTTGTTTCATCCCCACTTTTCCAGGAAAGGAAGCTGTTGGGTGAGTGCAACTCCTTCGGTGTCAGCTTACACTTCTCATGCACCTTGTTGCCTTGGTTCCTTGCCCCCTACCCTGCGTCCTCCATGACCTGGTCTTGGTTTCTCCTGGTTCCTTGCTCTCGAAACCCAGGAGCCTGACCACACGAAAATCTCTTCTGCTTTGCAGCCTTGTCCTAAACTCGGCCTTGCCGGGGACGCTGCCTCTGAATCTACATGGCGTCCCTTTCTGCTCTGATCAGAAACTGAGCACCTTGCCCATCATCAGTAGCCTGTTGTTATCCTGTTCTCTACTGAGTGCATGGGGAGGCCTGGAGAAGTCATCTAAAGTAAACTGCGAGTCGAGCGAGTCTCGTTCTAGACTGTAGTGTTGGGCACATGGCCTATCAGGCAGGGAGACCAGTGTCACTCAGGAAAGGTACACTGGTTTAAATGGAGTCCTCAGGGTACCTGTGGGTTTTGCCCCACCTGCTGACTGAGTGATTGAGATTGTGATTTCCTCTTCTTGCCATAATGGAGATTGAATCGAAGTCGTTATGAATGCCAGACAAGTACTTCTATCTCAAATGTGTGCGCCCTCTCCCCTCTGTCCTCTCCAGTTACTGGGGATCGAATGCCTGTATGTCTTTTATTAAGTTGGTCAAGTTCACCTAGCACTTGTGATCTTCCTGCCTCAGCCTCTTAGTTAGCTGGGATTCCAGGATTGCACCACCACACCTGGATATGTAGTCTTTCGATGGATGTTACTTCCTCTTACCCAGGAGGGAGGTACATGATGGCCTGTCCATATGCCAGGTTCTCACGGCCATACTGTCTGTCCTGTTCCCTACTGCAGAAGTATTCTAGCCTCAGTGATAAATCCTGACAATATTCAGGTAGGGAAAATAAGTAGTGGCTTATTTTGAATTCTCCGTGGGCAACTGTGGGGTCCAGAAGGAATATAGAAGACCTCACAAGCTTGTCCAGGCCCTAACCCTTCACAGACAGATACCACTACATCAGGTATCTCTTTAATGAGATGGGTCATGATGGTGCTCCACTTTTGCCCAAGTCCTCAGAAATATTTTCAGAAGTGGCTGATAAGGATACAATGGGGAAACTTATTTGCAATGCATTACAATCTCATTAACCTTGAGTTAACTTTGCTCACAGGAGAATGTCATTTCTTCACGAGTAGGTTGCCCACTGGAGGGTCCTGTATTCAAATCCTGTCTCTTTCATATGCCATGTAAGTTTGTGTGAACTTGTAGAACACCCTGGACCTTGGTGTGGATTTTAAATGGAGATGATGATGGTGTTGACTTCTGGGGCCGTGGCCTATCACCCACCCATGTTTTTGTTATAAGTATGTTTTCCTCTCATTTTGAGAGTAAATGGAAAGGTGGAAAATGGATCTGAGACAGAGGCCCAAATCAAGAAGGGCCCACCAATGGTCACACAACAAGCAGATACTGATTTCTGGAGTCTGGCTCTTGAGTTGAGGGTTCTTGTCACTTTACCATGGCACACGGAAGGAGCCAAGCACACATTGAGGACCAGTAAGACGGAGGTGCTGTTGCTGTGTCTCTGTATTGTTGTTATTTTTACCTATCTCTCGGTATCTCTGAGCACTTGCTCTGTGTGCCATATAGTCCACCAGGGATTGTCTTAAGCTTGTCTCAGTCTGCAGTGACATCCTGCCTATGAAATTTCTCTCAAGCACACTGCTGTAATCTGACCATGCAGCACCCTCCTTATACTGAAGCATAGCACAGAGCTCAGTCCTCTTCTGGGGGTGCTTGGTGATTTAGTTCTTGGTTGTGTGCATCTTTTGTTGTGCTTAAGTGACAGTCTCATTCTACCACCAGTCCCAAGTTCTGCTTCCTGTGTTTGACTTCCCAGGTGGCTGTGACATTTGAAGATGTGGCTGTGAGATTCACTCAGGAGGAGTGGGAGCAGCTGGACCTTTCCAAGAGGACCTTATACTGGGAGGTGATGCTGGAGACCTGTGGACTTTTGACTGCTGTGGGTAAGGCTCCCCTTGGCCATCTGGCCACTGGATCCTCTCTCCCTCTACTCTCAGAGTCCAGGCCAGGCCAGTCATCAATGCTTCTGGAAATGCCTTCCTTGCTTTATAATTTCTGTCATTTCCTTGCATTTACTTCTTCTTTCTTGATCTCTTCGTGTCTCATTTAGCAAGATACGGGAGACAAACAGTCCGTGTTTGGGTACAAAGAAGAGGGATACATTGGAAGGACATGAAGGTGTTGTTCAGAACCAAAGCTAGGGATGCAAGGCTGGGTCAGCATTTGTAACTCCAACCCTCGAGGGATGGATGAAATTCCTGGGAAGGAGCTCGGTTGTACCTGGCTCTAGGTCTCTTGTCCTAGTTTTTCTTTGTGGGTCTTCCTGTCCTTCAGCCTCATTTATTTTGTGAAAGGTGGTTAGGTAAGTTGTGAGGCTAACACATTCCCTGCTCTCATCATCTTTCTGTTTACATTGTTTGTTCACACTGCACTCTTTTAACTCTTCTGGCAACCTGATGAATGTGGAAGCTTTTGCATTGACTCTTCCCCATCTTGAAGTTACATACTAGATGAAGAGGATTCTTTTTCCCACCAATCTCTGTGGCTCCTTTCTCCATGTACAGGCTGTCCTTTGTCCAAGTCAGAGCTTATGTACCAGTTGGAGCACAGCCAGGATCTATGGACAGCAACGGAAATCGTCTCCCAAAGTTTTCATTCAGGTAGGTGCCAGCCACTGGCTGGGCAGCAGCTAACAGATTCACTGATGACTCCTGCCTCTGAACTCTGGAAATTGTTTTTTGGTGGCCTCTGAGGCAGTGGGGCCTAGAAGCCTTTAACCTGAGGTTCCCTCTGGCCTCCGTATTTCTCAGGCCTTTCACAGGCTACTGCCCCTGGGAAGCTGCAAGGCATAATACAGAAGTCAGCTCCTGACTTTGCTTGGGCTTAACAAATAGCTTTGACATGAAATAGGCTTGTGAACTTGGGGAAGTCACCTCACTCACTGTCCCCTTATATTTCAGTCCAGCAGCGGTAAATCTAGCCAACAGCTGTGCTTCTGTTGTAATCTCATTGCCTTAGAATACAGAACATAGGACCATGGGGGTCAGCAGGCAGCTCGCTGTCACACAGGGATTCTTGTAGCCATTGCCTGCTGTCCACAGCATAGGGGCTGAGATATCCCTGGCCACCTCCATCTGGCAGAGGGGAGATGAGGAAATAAAGATCGCTGTTTCACCGTGTACTGCTTCCCCTCAGACTTGCTGACAACACATTGAGACACACTCAGCTGCAGGGACTGCAGACTGTGCTGAAGCTTGTGTTCGAAAAGAACAGATGGCACACTTCAGAGCCAGTGTCTCTTCCCTTCAGTGTTCCTTTGGCTGTGTTGTTATTTCTCATCCTCTTCTCACAGTCTTGACTGTGTGTGGGGTCTCTACTTCAGAAACTCTTGTCATCTGCCCTGGCCCTATGAGTTTTCTTTCAAAAGTCTCAAGAATCTGGTGCCGAGTTGTGTTGTACAGTATTTCTTTGTAAGTTAATTTTCAATATGTAGAAATGACTTTGGTATTGCCAGTATTGCCTCCTTTTATCACTGAAGCATTTCTGACTAGCAGTGTGACAAAGTACTAGATGAGGTTTTTCTTGGTTAATAATAAAAAACTGTGATGTATGAAAACAAGAAGTTTCAAGAGTCCTAAGGAAAAAGAAAGATACTACAAAACTGGGTTTCTTAGATTTCAAATCATTCCAGGAGTAGAGTCTTGCTTTTTATCTTATTCATACTGAAATGCTGATTTTCTTTCTCTGGAGTTGCTCTCACTCACAGTCACTTTTGTGTATTGTATTTTCTTCAGGTGATAGCATAAAACCTAGTACCACGAAGCCCACATCTTCTTACCAAGCCTGGCCTGAGGGAGGCTTGCTTCATGATCGTCAGACTGTAGGAGCCTCTGGGGACACCCTTTTGGGGCCACACCGGGGTCAGGATGGGCCCTGCGATTTGCAAGACGGATTCCTGAGACTAGGGACAGAGGTCCCAAGGGAGAAGATTCCTGGGAGTAGAAGCCCTGGACTTGGTGGCATGGGTTCAGCTGATAGTGTGTGTTCAAGGTCTGTGCCAGAGCACATCTCTTCATACCCCGCTTCATATGTCTGTGACTCCCGTGGATCGGCTTCTGATCACTTGGTACATGAAGGAAAAAATCCCTTTAAATGCAAGGAGTGTGGGAAACTGTTTAAGAAGGAGCAGTTCCTCCTTCGCCATCAGTGGGTTCACATGATAGTGAGGCACTATGAGTGCACAGAGTGTGGGAAGTCCTTCCGCAAGAGCACTCAACTCCTCCAGCACCAGATGGTCCACACCGGAGAGAAGCCCTATAAGTGCCTGGAGTGTGGGAAGGCCTTCAGTCGTGGGACTCACCTTAGTCGGCACCAGCGAACACACAGTGGAGAGAAGCCTTATAAGTGCAGTGAGTGTGGACAGACCTTTGCCTACCGCTCCACAATGATTTTGCATAACAGGATCCACACTGGAGAAAAACCCTTTGTGTGCAATGAGTGTGGCAAGGCCTTTCGAGATAAAGCAGGTTTCACTCGACACTACTTCATCCACACGGGAGAGAAGCCCTATCAGTGCTCAGAGTGTGGCAAGGCCTTCAACCAGCGGTCATACCTCACGTGGCACCAACAGATTCACACCGGAGTGAAACCTTTCCAATGCAATGAGTGTGGGAGAGGATTTGGCGAGCGTTCCGCCCTCATTCACCACTATGTCACCCACACCGGGGAGAAGCCATATATGTGTCTGGAGTGTGGGAAAGCCTTCCACCGAGGATCATACCTCAAGCAGCATCAGCGCATCCACACTGGGGAAAAGCCTTATGTGTGTGGTGAGTGTGGAAAGGCCTTTGTCCACCGCTCCACATTCATTTTGCACAAAAAAGCCCACACTGGAGAAACACCCTATGAGTGCAAAGAATGCGGGAAAGCCTTTAGCGACAGGGCAGACCTCATCCGTCACTTCAGCATCCACACGGGAGAGAAGCCGTCTGAGTGCATGGAGTGTGGGAAGCTTTTCAACCACAGGTCAGGCCTCACCAGGCACCAGCGGATTCACAGTGGGGAGAAGCCCTACAAATGCATGGAGTGTGGGAAAACCTTTTTGCGGAGTGCACACCTCATCCGCCACTCTTTCATCCACACAGGAGAGAAGCCCTATAGGTGCAGTGAATGTGGAAAGGCCTTTACCTGCAACTCTTCCCTCACACAGCATCAAAAGAGGCACATGAAGAAGAACACTGCTAATGTCATAGAGGAGGAAAAATCTATCACAAGTGTGCAACCCTCTGCCAAAGTTGAAGGACTCGTATTAGGGAAAGAGTTTCTTCATATAACCACTGAGGAACATCACTGGTCAGGGGAATCGCCTAACGTGGCTTCAAGTTATTCATACCAGGGAGAAACTCAGTTGCCACCATCTCTATGAAGAAAATTAATAATTATTTGTCACCTAAAGAGTCATGTTTGAAATTGACCCAGTCTGTAGTCTTCTACATCTGAGAATTCACCCAAGAGAGAGTTCAGTTGCTATTGTGGTTGTTTGTTAAAGTTCTCAACTATATCTTCAAGTGTATTTTGAAATTTTATCTCAGGGATAGTGTGGTTTTGTTTGCTTTTTTTGTGGTACTGGGGATTCAATCCAGGGACTTGGCAGTGAGCTACATCCCTAGCTTTCTTTTTTATTATGATACAGGGTCTTATTAAGTTGCTAAGTTGCCTAGGCTGCACTAGAAATTTTGATTTCTTCTGCTTTATCTTCCCAGAGTGCTGAGATTACAGGTGTGTGCCACCTCACCTGGTTTCTACTAAAATATATATTTTAAAAATTTTATATATTTATTTATTTTGGGAATGGGTCTTGCTTTTTAGTTCAGGCTGGTCTTGACAGTAAGCTTCCCTCAGTTTTCTGAGTGCTGGCATTTCAGGCATTTGCTGCCATGCCCAGCTCTTCTAAAAGTTTTAGTTTACCTTTTTAACTTCTGGTCCATATTAAGGCAATTTTTGTATTACCGTACCATAGGTTGAGTTTCTTTCGTTACTGAGAAATTCTTTTGTTCTAGCACCATTTATTATAAAGACTATTCTATGTTTATTGAATTACTTTTGTGTCTTGGTCATAAACAACTGAGCATATTCATGTTGGCTTATTTCTGCATTTTCTATGTTACTGAACTGGTTTTCTGTATTTATTGGCAGAGGCCAAAACCTCTGTCCATGACACACTATCTTGTGCAGCTGTCAAGTACATAAAATGATTCTATCCTTGTTCTGGTAAAAATTGTTTTGTCTTTCCGTATCAGTTTCACTCTTATGGCTTTGTTTCATTTTTAGCCTGTATTTGTATTCTTAGGAAGTATCTTGCTGGTATTGTAGAAATTACTGTGAATCTGTATAGTAGGTTCTTTTGATGATAATCAAAAAGTTTTATATGTTGAGCCTTCCAGTCCATGAATGGTCTCTTTTTCTTCTAAATCCTGTTTCATTTATTTCATAAATGTTTTGTAATTTTCATGTAATAACCCCTGGACATATTTTTTTTTCCTTTTCCTTTTTTTTGGGGTGGGGGTAGTATTGGGATTGAACCCAGGGCCTCATCCAAGCTTGAACCAAATCACAGCGATTTTTGAAATTTTTGAGACAGGTGAAATTTTGAGACAAGTTGCCCAGGCTGGTCTAGAACTTGTGTTCCTCTTGTCTCAAGCTCCAGAGTGCAGGTGTGCACTATCACCCTGCTTGAATTTATTGTAGATACCTTTGTGAGGCCATTTTATGTGACATTGACAGGTTTGTTTTGTTTTTCGGTGGTTGTTAAAGAGATGTTGTCTCTCTGTGTTGGTTATGCTGGCCTCTAACTCCTGGGTTTAGGGGATTTTTTTCATTTCGTCCTCCTGTGTGAGTAGCTGAGATAGCAGGTATCACTTCACCCAGCTTCATACTGTTGTTTCCATAAGATCATTTGTAAAACCGGAATATATTTGTTAAGTGTTCACCTTGCATTATATAATATTGCCTAACTCAGTTTTTTAGGTCTACCGGTATTTAAAAATATATTCCTCAGAATTTTCTTTCTAAATAGTAACATTAGCTAATAACGAACCAGTTTCTAGGCTTCATGACTTTCTGTCATTGTACTTCAGGATCTTCAAATATGATGTTAAATAAAGGGAAAAAATATTCTTTATACTTGTGTGGTTGATGTTTGTGGAAAATATTTAGTGTTGAGCATTAAACATAGCTCTTTGGTTTCATGTAGATGATAATGTAATCTAAAAAGCTTCTTTCCTAAATTGCTGAAAGCATATATTAAGAGTGAGTTTTATGGGCTGGGGATTTAGCTCTGGTTCCGCTGCCTGCTTCGCAAGCACAAGGACCTGAGTTCAATCCCCAATACCAAAAAAAAAGTGAGTTTTACAGTTATGTAGCCTGTTTTCATGTGGTGCCTCTTGATATGATGGATTGCTTTGACTTAGTTACAAATGTTGAGCTAGGCTTGTATTGCTTCAATAAATTCCCCCATGTTTAGAGAACTTTGGTACATAAAATCAAAGTGCTGTGTTTGGTCAAACCTGCTATAGTTGCTCCACTGTGGTGGAAGGGTAGTTCCCACAAAAGAAAGTCCTACAGAATCCTGATTTAGCTGGTCAGGATTCCCAAGAATGGAGCGCTAAACCCCAGGACATTCATGTACATCAAAGACTCTCTTGATTCCTTGAGCTCTACAGTTTTTTGGTCCTGACTAAGTTGGTTTCCACATATTTCATTTCCAGGTACTCTAGAGAATGTATTTTGCTGCCCACCTTTCTCCATTTTTAATCTAGAGCTAGTATTGAGTGAATCCTCGTTTCTTCAGAAGTGATGGGCAGTACAGACTTGAGATGCCTGGAACAGACCCTATGGAGACATGATGCTGGATACTAGGCAAATCTGGTCTCTTTGCTGTACATCAAGCTTAGCTGTTGTGTAGACTATCGTTCACAGATGGCCTTTCTCCACTGTAGGAAATGGGGCTGCCTCTGAAACGCTCAGTGGTACAGTACTTCAGTTTTGAGGAATGAAGACAATGCTCGGGCTGGGGATTTAGCTTAGTGGTTCCAGTGCCTGCCTCGCAAGTATGAGGACCCAAGTTTGATCCCTGGTACCCCCCCCCCAAAAAAAAAAACAACCAAAAAAGACAATGCTCACTGATTTTTTAATTTTTGTGACCAAAACCTGTTTATGTTATGCAATTCATAATTTAATTTCTCAGCTGTATTGTCAAATGGCCAGTTTATTTTGCCTCCTTTGGAACAGTACACAGGGTATGGGCCTGGCAGTAGAACTCTATATTTCTATCTCCTTCTTTTTGGTACCAGGGTCGAACATGGAATCTTGCATTTGTGAGGCAGGTGGCAGCACCACTGAGCTAAATCCCTGGCCCCGTTTCTATCCTTAATCTGAATTACAGGATAACTTTTCTCCCCCTTTGTTTTGTTTTTGTGTTTTTGAGACAAGGTCTTACTATGTAGTTCATGCTATCCTTGAACTCACTATATAGCCTAGGTGTCCTTGAGCTTGCATTGATCCTGCCTCAGCCTCTGAAGTACTGGATTTATAGGCATGTGCTATGACATCTGGAATACAGAAAAACTTAGATAATTCATATCTATACTCTCCGTTTAATTTGGAGATGTATTCTGTTTTGGGAAGTGGACCTCACTGGTCCTACAGAGGCTGCCCATTCTAGAGCTACCCAATTCCAAGTAGTAGCAAAGAACTTCCCTCAGTGTTTTCCTTTCATATGCAAACCAAACACTTCCAGAACCTCAGTATTTCAACTGCTTTTATGAAGTTCTCACAAATGGAGGAACTATCTGCCATCACTAACCCGTTAAGGGCCAGATATCAAGTAATTAGGGACAGACTTTACTGAAACTAATCATAGGGAAGAAGGCTGAGGAGAAGGGGAAGGGGAAACGAGAAGAAGGAAGATGTGCCGTGTACAGGAACCTAATAACACCAATTCATGTAAACACTATGCTGTAACGAGCTAAGACTAATAAGTACGCAAAAGGATATTGGGGAAATCTAGGAGGAGGGGGATGGAGGGAAGGGGAAGGGAACTTTTTAAAAAGCTGTATTAGGGCTGGGGATTTAGCTCAGTGGTTCCATTGCCTGCCTTGAAAGCAAAAGGTCCTGAGTTCAATCCCCAGTACCTCCCGCCAAAAGCTGTAATATGGACATGTAACCACTCTCCATGATATTGTAAACTGCATGGATTGCAAACACATACTAATAAAAAATGTGAAACCTACCTAATTTATTCCCGTGATCATTCCTTGCTGCAAAAGCACAATAAAGAGTCTTGCCCTTGCTTTTCCCTTACTGCTGTTTGACCAACCCTTGTACTGTACATCCCCACCTGGCCCAACATGCCACGATGTGTGCTCTACCTCTTGGCAACTTTAACAGGTATCTCTTCAGTGTAACTGTCTTGTGTTCTTTTAGCCTCACCATATTTGAATAATAAAAATTGACACTTAAAACTACCATATGAATTAATGAGGTGCTAAGTTTTAAGAATTAAGCAAAGAAAATCAGCCATTTTCACGTAATTTAGAAAGCACAGAGGTCAGTGCACCAAGCAAGACAAGGTACAGCACCATGAATGCAGGTGGGGTCAATGCCAAGACAGGCTGTCGAAGTGAAATAGTCGTAACCAGATAAAGACCACTGAGGTAGTAGGTTTCCAGGGATCTGAGTGATTGGAATTTTAGAAGTCAGTTCCACAAGCCCTTGTCATTGCCTGATAAAGGGCCAATCATAGCACATAAAGATTCTTCAGAAGTCTTTTCTCCACCACTTTGACCGTTGAAGGAGGAAATGGCCTTTTTCTGTGCCATGTCGTAGGCCTGCCCATACAATTTGTTTTCTGGATTATCACCCTTTCACCGGCGACTCTACTCGTCCTTTTGGTACTCTTGCGCGCTTTTCCTGCCATCAGGTAAAAACACTCTCAAGTTGGAAGTACTAGTGTCTTTGTATCTCTTTCATCCTCGCACTTACTTGTAGTGACTACACGTTTAGACTGTCCATTCATCTTAGCCTGTCATCAAAACCACTTACAACACTGTCGCATGAGTATTTGCTGCCTCTTTTCTTTCCCCAGACGCCCTTGAAAAGTTCATCTGTAGCGACTCAACTGACTGAGACCAGGAAGCCACAGACTAATCTAGGACCAGAGTGAGCTCTTTGCACGTACCTTGACTCCAGTATGTTCCTCTTTGCAGAGACTGTTTGGGTGAATTATGTGCGTTGTGAGGAAACAGCCTTGTGCCAAACGCACGTAAAAATATGCTCTTTGACGGTCTCCACCGCTAGTCGCGTGTCAGAGAAAAAAAAACTGCGTTACCCGGAAGGCAGTGCGGCACGCGGGGCACCTGGACTGGACCAATCATTGCTCAGCAGAGGGGCGTTTCTTGCTGGGCGCGGAGGCGGGACATCCGGCTGCTTTCGCGTGAGTCATCTCACTGCGCCTGAGCAATCCCGACTGACTGTGGGCGCCTTGTCTTGGAAGGGGAAGGAGAGGCCGGCGGGAACAGACATTGCTCCTTGTCCTCTGAGAGCCTGGCACTTCCTCCTCTCTAACGGGGTGTCCCATGGGTGGCGCTCGTCCAAGGTCTCCACGGCCGCCAACGCACGCATTTTATATGGGGGAAACTGAGGCTGGGAACAGGTCCGTCCCCCAAGATCACCCGCCCGGGCTGGGGAGGCGCTGGAGGTCGCCGGCCCCTCGGACCTCGGCGTCCGCGATGGCGGCGGTGCAGGTGAGTGGACGAGGGTTCTGGCTTCGCGGTTCCTCTGCTAGTCAGAGAGGCTGAGCTCAAGACGGCCCGTATTTCTGTTGGTCGTCGTTTATTCCTGAGAGGTGGCCGTGGTTTGTGAGTTGTTTCATCCTCAGTTTTCCGGGGAAGGGGGCTGTTGGGTGAGTGCAACTCCTTCTGCAGTGTCAGCTCACATTTTTCATAAACTCAGCCCCACACCTGTGGCCTTGAATCCGTGCCAACCCCCTGCGTCCTCCATGACCTGGTCTTGGTTTCTCCTGGTTCCTTGCTCTCGAAACCCAGGAGCCTGACCACGCGAAAAATCTCTTCTGCTTTGCAGCCTTGTCCTGCACTCGGCCTTGCCGGGGACGCTGCCTCGAATCTGCATGGCGTCCCTTTCTGCTCTGATCAGAAACTGAGCACCATGCCCGTTATCAATAGCCTGTTGTTATCTTGTTCTCTACTGAGTGCATGGGGAGGCCTGGAGAAGTCATCTAAAGTAAACTGCAAGTCGAGCGAGTCTCGTTCTAGACTGTAGTGTTGGGCACATGACCTATCAGGCAAGGCAGGGAGACCAGTGTCAACTCAGGAAAGGTACATTGGTTTAAAAGAAGTCCTCATAGAGGCCAGGGATTTTAGCTCAGTGGTGCTGCCACTTGCCTCGCAAACACAAAGTCGTCCTGAGTTTAATCCCCGGTATCCCACCCATAAAAAGAGTCCTCAAGGTACCTGTGGGTTTTCCCCTACTTGCTGACTCATATCCTAAGTGATTGCGATCGCGATTTCCTTTTTTTTGCCATAGTGAAGGTTGAATATAGGGCCTTAAGAATGCTAGGCAAGTGCTCCTGCTCTAATGTACATCCCCAGCTCCTTTTATTAAGTTGCTGTCTTTTCTTAAACTTGTGATCCTCTCATCTCAGCCTCCTAGGTAGCTGGGATTCAGGGATTGCACCACCATACCATCTTTTGATGGATGTTATGTATGACTTACTTAACATCATGGCCAGACCAGACCCCAGGGTCTTATGGCCATAACCTGCTGTGCTGTCTTGAACTCCTGTTCTTTCTTTCTAAAGTACCTTAGCCTCAAATACAAGTTTTGGCAAAGTTCAGGTAGGAAAAACAATAGTGACTCATTTTGAATTTTCCAGAAGGAAATTCCAGAAGCAATTTCCCAAAGGAGTGTAGAAGGCTATAGAAGCTGTCAGGCCCTGCCATTTAGCAGACTGACACCACTATCTCAGATGTCTCTTTAGTGAGATGAATGATCGTGTCTCTTCCACCGAGTCCACAGAAATATTTTCAGAAGTGGCTGATACGGTTACAGTAGTGAAACTTATTTGGAATTCATTGCAATCTCATTAACTGTGAGTTAATTTTGTTTGCAGAGGAATATCATCTCTGTAAAAGTAGATTGCCCATCAGTGGAGCCTGTATTAAAATCCTGTCTCTTATGGCTGGGGATTTAGCTCAGTGGTTCTGCTGCCTGCCTTGCAAGCACAAGGACCCGAGTTCAAACCTGGTACCAAAAAAAAAAAAAAAATCATGTCTCTTCTAAGTTTGGGTAAGCTGGTAGAACTTCCTGGACCTCTGGTCTATGGGTTTGAAATGGAGATGATGATAGTGATCACTTGTGGAGTTGTGGCCCATCAACCATGTTTCTTTTACAAGGACTTTAATTTTTGTGAGTACTCATGGAGAAGTAATGTTTTTTTGATCTGAGATTAGAGACTCAGACAAACAAGTGTCCCATGGTCACACAGTAAGTAGGTGTTGATTTCTGGAGGGTTTTTTTTTTTTTTTAACCCCAAGAGGTTCACTCCTGAGCTATTGTCTCCTAGTCCCTTGGCTATGGTACAGAAAATCCACAACAGGAGCCAGAAATATAGTAAGATTCAAGTGCTGCTCCTTTTGCTGCTGTAGTATTTTTGTTGTTTTTATGTCCTATTCTGTATCTCAGACCCAGTGCCAGACACAATTGCTCGTTGTGTCTTTTAGTCCACTTGGGATTGTCCTAAACTTGTCTCCTTCTGTGGTGTCTTCCTGCTTATGAAACTTCTCTCAAGCACACTGCTGAAATCTGTCCAATCAGCATCCTCCCTACACTGGAGCCCAGCACAGCTGAGCCCTCTGGGGATGTTTAGTGATTTGATTGTTGGGTGTCCGTGTCTTTTGCTGTGCCCCAGATGACACAGTCTCATCCAGCAGTCCTTAGGCAAATTCTGCTTCCTGTGTTTGACTTCTCAGGTGACTGTGACCTTCGAAGATGTGGTTGTAAGATTCAGTCAGGAGGAGTGGGATCAGTTGGACCTTTCCAAGAGGACCTTATACTGGGAGGTGATGCTGGAGACCTGTGGGCTTCTCATCGCTGTGGGTAAGGTTCCCCTCTCAGTCACGTGGCCACTGGACCCTTTCTGCTCTTTAACTCCAGGCTTGACTGGTCATCAAGGCCTCAGGAACTGCCCTCCTTAGTCTGCACAGCTTCTTTCTTTCACTCCACCTGTTTCTTTTTGATTTTTTGTGTTTCGGTTACCAAGAATTGGAAGACAAAACAATTTGTGTTTGATCACAATCAAAAGAGAGGGATATGTTGGAAGGACATTAGGGTATTGGGCAGAACCCAAAGGTTCTGAGGGGCTGACTGATAAATTCCCAGGAGGGAGTATAACAGAGCTGTGGCTCAGGCTATGTTATCCTGGCTTTTCTTTGCAGGTCTCTTTGTTTTCATACTGGCTTTCTGCCTGTGTCATTTTGTGAAAGAAAGTGGTCATATAGTCTCTTAGGCTCTAAATTCCCTGTCTTCATTTTTTTTTTACATGTACACATTTTTTGTCTATTCACACTGTATTATAGTTTTCTGGCATCCCCATCCTTAGCAAATATGGAAAATAAGACCATTATAATGAGTCCTTCATAAAACTTAATATATTTATTATCAAGGATATACCTTCATTAATGGTTCCTGTCCTTTTCATTACTCACTGGTAAAAGTCCTTTGTCATGTAAAATGTTGATATTTGATGTTCATACAAATGTACACATATACCTACCTTAGCCACTTTCTCTCATTGCTGGGACAGAGTGCCTGACATCCACAATTTAAGAGAGGCAAGGTACATTTTGGATCACAGTTTTAGAAGTTTTAGTCCGTGGTTGGTTTATTGAAATGCAGAAAGAGCAGAGTGGAAGGATCTGGGCAGAGACAGCTGTTTATGTCATGTCAGCCAGGAAGCAGAAAAGATAGGAACCAGGCATAAGAATACACCTTTCCTGTTCATACCCCTCAGTGAGTTGCCTCTACCTAGGACAAGGCTTTTTGACTCCGGTACCTCTAGATTCTGGTGTCTTTGACCCTGGAAGTCTTTTTTTTTGTTTGTTTGTTTGTTTTGAGACAGGGTCTCACTATCTGACCTGGAACTCACTATGTAGCCCAAGCTGGTCTCGAACTCACAGCGATCCTCGTGCCTCAGCCTCCGAGTGCTGGGATTACAGGTGTGCACCACCACACCCGATTTGAACCTGGAAGTCTTGTTTTTTTTGTTTTTTTTTTTTTTTGTTTTGTTTTTTTCTTGGTACTGGGGATCAAACTTGGGTCCTTGTGCTTGTGAGGCAGGCGCCGAAACACTGAGCTATATTCCCAGCCCTGGAAATCTTGATTGTATGTGACCATGCAATTCAGTCTTCTTCCTGTAAGGAGGATATTATCTTACCTAATAAGGTTCCTGGGTTAGTTTTTGTTTTTGCTTCATGTCCTTGGTCCAAGTCTTTAGCAGGTACCTCATAGAAGTCCCAGAATGCCAGTAGGTCAACAAGGTGTAGAAGACATCTCATGTAGCCCTTCCCAGAATTTAGACTTTCTTTTATTTGGGTGCACAGTCAGGTCACTTGTCTACCTGATTACTGATCATCAAGGATGCAATGCAGGCTACATCAGGGATGCATTCAGGCTACAACCACATGGACCCCATGGTTAAAATTCATTGCCCAGTCCTCACCCTCAGAGATTTTGTTTCAATCGGTCTGAGTGGCAAGAAGACATCCCTAGGTTTTGCCAGTTTATAAGGAGGTGGAGAGTCTATATCTTGAATTGATTACAAAGTACCAGCCAGCTAGTATAGCATATGCCTATAGTTCCAATAGTGTGGGATACAGAGGCAGGAGGATCACTAGTGGTAGTCCAGCTTGTACAATTCAGAAATTTAGACTCTGTCTCAAAAAAAATTTTTTTTTTGCTACCAAGGATGGAACTTGGGTCCTTGTGCTTGTGAAGCAGGTGCTGGAACCACTGAGCTAAATCTCTGGCCCCCCATTTCAAAATTTTTTAAAAAAATGTAAAAATAGGGCTGAAAATGCAGCTCAGGATGAAAGCCTTGGATTTAATCATGAATATTACAAAAAAGAAAAGAAAATGTTAAGATTCTGTAGGATGGAAATCAAAGGGATTGGGTTTGTCTATGCAGCTAGTTGTTCTTCCTGCAGTATATCTGTTCCAAAGATGACATTTTGTAGTTCTCTAAAGTTTTGCTTCAAGGTCTCTTCCCCATCCTAAAGATTCAGGCTAGATTGCAAAGATTCTTTCATCTCATCAATCCTTGTGTTTCCTTCTCCATGAACAGGCTGTCCTTTGACCAAGTCAGAGCTGATTTACCAGTTGGAGCACAGACAGGCATTAAGGAAAGCAACAGATGACCTCTCCCAAAGCTTCTGTCCAGGTGGGTGCTGGCCACTGAGAAGGTGACAGTAACAGTAGCTTGGAGGTTGGGGGATATGTCAGCCTTCAGTTTTACAAGTGATCCCTGCCTCTGCACTCTGGGAATCATCTTTTTTGTGGCCTCTGGGGCAGTGGAATCCATGATGGTCACTCTCTCAACATGGACCTCGGTGCCATGCAGGGATTCATATACCCTGTTCCCTCTGTCTGCAGCATGATGCCCCTGGCCATCTCCAGTTGGCATAGGGGAGATGAGGAACTGAAGATGTCACTCCTTTTCCCCACCTCATACTCAGTGACAGCACATTCAGACACACTTGTGTCTAGAGGCTGGGGACTGTGCTCAAGCTTATGTCCACTATACTCTGTTTTTAGAGATTCACGGTAGTAATACATTGTCACTGTGTGATTGAAGGTGTAATAGATTACATGTGACACCGCTGTGTGCTATACCTGACCATAGTGAGTAGCTCAGTGAAAGAAAGCTATTGGCATTCCTGTTACTCATAGTCATGAATGGTATATTTTACCTTTCCTTCTGAACTGTGAAGAAAGAAAATCCTTAACAGTGTGTTCTGCATTCTATCATGCCTCCTCCCACACATCCTGTGAGCCTCAGAAGATTCCTTACTCTGTGTCTTCATGCTCCTGCTGTTTTGTAGAGCCCCAGAATGACTTTTCCTTCTCTCTCTCCATCTAGGCCACTGAGGGCACTGGGGCCATCATGTGTGTTGATTGGCACACGTCAGAGCCAGTGTCTCTTCCTTTTGGTAATCCCTTTGGCTATGTTATTACTCATCTTCACCTCCCTAGTCTTGACTGTGAGTGGGAGTCTCAATTTCAGACACTGTCATCTGTCTCAGGCACTCCCTCTGAGTTTCCCTTCAGAAGTCTTAAGAATCTGGTGCTGAGCTGTACGAGACATTATTTGTTTGTAAATCAATTTTGCATGTGTAGAAATGAGTTTGATCCAGTAGAGTAATGCTTCAGTTCACTAACAGTTCTATGCGTGAACAATTTGAAGTATTCAGCAGAATTTTGCTTCCATTCTTAAACTCTATATCAAGTAGCAGACATGATCCTAACCATCTTCCCCACATGAACACAAATGTAGCCATCCATTTTACCCACTGATACACGGCCATGACTTCCTCTAGTTGAGGTTACGATTGCAGACTGACCTGTGCACACTTACTATGATGCTTTTTTGCTTTTTAGCAATATAGTACTGTACCGTATTATTCAGTCAAGCATGGCTCAAAAGAAAGTACAGAGCGAGCATGGTGGTAAAAAGAAAGTGGAGAGTAGTAATGAAGGTAAGCAGAATGGGCAGGGTGGTAATGAAGGTGACAAGAGTGTGCCAGCAGTAATGAAGGTAACAAGAAAGTGCAGAGAAAGAATGGTAAGCGAGTTTTGAAGAAAATAGTAATTGAACTGAAGAAGGAAATTATAGAAAATTGTGAATATGGTATTTGTGTGACTGATGTAGCCTCAGTACAAGATAGTGGAGTAGTCAATCTTGACTATTTTGAAGAATAAAGATTCCATTAAAGGAGCAGTTATGACAAAAAGAGTAACAGTTTTAACCAAGCAGAGGACACAAGGGCTGGAAGAGGTAGAAAAATTTGTTATTGTGTTTGAATGAGCAACAGTTGGTAGGTGGTAGCATTGGTGAAGCTATGATCTGTGAAAATGCCAGAAAATTGTGCAGTAATTTACTGCAAGAAAACCCCTCTACAAGTGCAACAAGTGATGAATTTAAAGCCAGTGGTAGAGGGTGGTTTGATAAGTTCCATAAGAGAAGTGGCATCCATAGTCTGATAGGACATGGTAAGGCTTCCATTTCTGATAAGACTGCTGCAGAAGCCCACAAGAAAAATTTCTCAGAGTTCATGAAGACAGAATTCATGAATACTCAACAACTGCAGTGAAACAGGGCTCTTCTGGAAGAAGATACTGAACAGAACCTATGTCATACAGGAGGAAAAGGAACTATCGAGTCATAAGCCCATAAAGGACAGATTAACACTTTTGCTGTGTGTAAATACAAGTGCCGATCTGAAGATTAAGCCACTATTAGTATACAATTCCCATACTCCTCTACATTCAAGGAACAGAATGTGAACAAGGCCAGATTGCTTGCCATGTGGAGGGCCAATGGAAAAGCTTGGGTCACAAGGCAGTTGTTCAGTGAATGGCTATACAAGGTTTTTGTACCCAGCATTAAGAAGTATCTTTCTTGAATAAAGGACTTCTGGGAAAATGACAGAGTGGTGAACAGAGAAACAGCCTTTCTGAGATTTGGTATCCAGATGGTAGAATATAGCAATGTGAGGAAGAGAAGGAAGGAGGTGGGTCCTCAGGACCCAGAAAAAATGTCAAATAAGAATTGAAGCCTATGGGGGGAACAAAGAGAAACTTCAGTGAAGAAGGAGGTGGCAAGCAGCACTTTATCCCTGAGCCCTGACTCTTAGTGTGGAAAGGGTGGCTCTAACCTGCAGACACAGTGACTGCTGGTGACCATAGGAGCCTCCACAGAGAAATGGAGCAGCGGATGCAGTGGACTGCAGTTGCTGGTGAGTTATTCAAGTTCAGACATCCCCCAGGAGAGGGCAATTAGCTGGTAGCCGTCTCAGAGATGGGCTAACTGAGCTGAAAACTCAGAGGAACTACTGGCTCCATTTAGCAGCTCCCAGCATCTGCATGAGGCAGAAGTGAGGATAAATTGGCAAGAGGTCAAGGAGCAGAGTTTAAGCTGGCAGAGGACACAAAGACTGATGCAAATCTGATTCCAACCTTACAGCCAGACACAAGCCTGAATTTCAGTGTAACTAAAAGTGCAGGCTTGCTGAGATTATCCACTACTTCCTCAAATCTACAGCTGGCTTGCTGGGATTGCTCAACGCAAATCTGGGCTTTGTCTGCCCACTCTGTCAACTAGTGATAACAGACACCCCCTGAAGTGGATTTTTTTTTCTTATTCTTTTTCTTTTTTTGTTTTGCTTTCTTTTTTTCTTGTCTTTATATGAGTGTGAGCAATGCAGTTTTTAATTGTTGTTGTTCTGTTCTTATTTATATTTCTTCTCTTTTCCTCTTGTCTTCTTTACCAGTTTCACAACATTTGTGTAATCTTTTGTACTCCAGCCTTGCTTGTAATCTCTTCCTCTTCCTCTATTTTTCTGTTTTTGCTCCAACCTCTTAAATTTTTTCCCCTGAGGGAGAAAAATCACCATATTGAAGACATATTTATTGCATACAATTTGTGAGTTTGTTTTAGATTTTTGTTATATAACTACAAATATAGTTCAGATGGTTAAAGATAGCAAATCAATAGTTACCACAGTTCTTTATTTTCTAGGCTATATTTGATTATAGGTACTGCTGATTGTACTACTTTAACCCATGTGATATAATTGTTCTAATCAGTTGTGCTTCCTAGTATGCCAGGACCGAGATTGCCTCAGGGTCATAAACAATACTATGAGCCAGTGCCAAAGAACCAGGGACTAGGCCAAATAGGCAGAAACTTCTCATTCACAGTCAATTGAAGAGGTAGGATCTTGCAACACGCTCAAAATCCAAAAGCCAGCTACGACTAGAAGACATCTCTCAGAAATAGTCATTTTCTAAGGTTCCTAAATACTAGTAGGAAAGGTAATTGCTATAAGCACTTTTTAAGCATCAACCCAGGAATTAAACACCAACAAAAAAAAATGAAGACACTTAAGCAAGATGTAATCTCAGACTTCCAGCTCATCAAAGGTAAACCTATGGGGCACTGAGGTGGAACAGTTTGACAGCTACTCACCTGGACTCTGAAATGGTAACAGTGGAAGTAAAGCAGATGAATGAGGCTCACCAAAAAATCAGAAATAATTTCTGAGATTATTTCAAAAATAGCTTCTGAGATCTACAGAGATGGTAACTATAGTGAAAGACATGTTTAGTGATTACAGCACATACAGATTTTTTAAAAAACCAAAACAATTAGAGGAGCTTGGGAAAGTGATGGAAACCAGAATGCCCAGCATAGGAAAGCAATGGAATCCATAAAACAGATTCAGGCAGATATCCAGAAGATTAAAAATTCCATTGACATATACACAGCAGAATGAGCCAGTGTGAAAACAATATCAGATATAGAAGACAAGAATATGCTTGGTGATCATGAAAAGAAAAATCTCTTAAAAATAGCAAGGGACCACAAGAAATCAGTCCAACAATGGCTAGATGAGCAAAGAATAACATAAGATTGATCAGAGTCAAGGAAAAAGGAGATAGCACAAATGACATAAGAAAAACCTATTCACAGAAATAGTGACAGAAAACTTAACCAAAGGAAAAAGAATTTGATACGCAGTTCAGTGAGGCATATAGAACTCTAGTTATGCATAATAAAAAAAATCTTACCCAAGGTATGTAATAGTCAAGCTTCCAGAAATCCCACATGAGAACAGCATTAAAAGCTGTTAGAGGGCTGGGGATTTAGCTCAGTTGTTCCACCACCTGCCTTGCAAGCACAAGGACCCGAGTTTGATCCCTGGTATCAAAAAAAAAAAAAAAAAAAAAAGCTGTTAGAGAAATGAAACAAATTACCTATAAAAGCAAGACCATCAGAATCACAGCAGACTTTGCAATACAAACCTTCAAGTCAGGGAAAGCTTGAAGTATTTCAAGCCCTAAAGGAAAGTAACCTCCAACCCAGATTGATGTACTCTGCAAAAGTATCTTTCAAAATTGATGGAGAAAGAAGATATTTCCATGACAGAGAACACCTGAAGAAATTCATGACCACCAAACCAGCACTCCAGAATGTTCTGAAGGACATTGTAGAAAGAGATAAAAAGAACTACAACTCCATGAACTCCAACAGAATGAATCACTAGGCAAAGGAAGCAGTTGAACAGGAGTGGGAGTGGGAGGTAAAGGGGACCAACAACAGGAAAATAACATGACAAAGATAAGTTATAACCATTAATGTAAATGGTTGCAGTTTACCAATCAAAACAAACAGACGGGCACAGTGGATCAAGAAGCAAGATCCAACAATAATACTACATACAAGAAATACAATTAAAAAAGAAATTCATAGATTGAATATCAAAGGATGGAAAACAATACTCCCACATGACAGGAATTCAGAAAAACAGTAGGGTTAGTATTCTATTTGCAGACAAAGTGGACTTCAAACCAGGACAGATTAAGAGAGACAAAGAAGGTCACTACATCCTTGTAAAGGATACAGTGGATGCGCTAGCAATCATAAATATATATGTACCAAATACTAGTGCACCCAACTATATAAAACAAATATTAACAGACATGAAAAGTCAAAATACCACTAATAAAATTGTACTGGGGGGGCTCAATGCCTAACTGTCACAAATAGATCAACTAGAAAAAAAAATATCAGAACTGAACCAAATATTTCAACAAATGGACTTAGTTGCTGTCTACAGAAGTTCTCCCTCACAACATCAGAATGCACATTCTTCTCAGCTACAAACAGGAAGTTCTCCAAAATAGACCACATACTATCTGATAGAACATATTTAAGTAAATATAAAAGAATAGAAATTATCTCATGCACAAAGGCACTCTTCACTGGATGTTTTAATGTAACTGAAGAGACATCTTTGACTTTGAAAGAGTTCTGGAAGAAGCATTTCAATGTCTTCCACTGCATCATCCTCATTTTTCAAAGCCTGGAAAGATGTCACATACTGAACCTTAAACTCAGCCTAGAGGAACTGGCCAGAATGTGTCACTGAATGTGACTTTGAAGGGTCTGATGCACAGGTAGTAGAGGGGTTTGTGTCCAGGGGCAAGAGTACGGGTCTAGATGTCGATGGTGCAGAAATAGAGGAGCTTCTTGAGGACCATAAGGAGGAGCTGATGACAGAAGAACTTGCTGAACTCCAGAGTAAGCAGCCAAAGGTTGAGGAGCATTCCACTGAGGAAGGGGAATACATGGAGGAGGTTAGTAGTGTGACAAAATCCATTATGGAAAAGTGGAATTAGTTCTAGAATTTCTTTGAGAAGCACCACCCCAACATAGCTGTAATGAACTGAGTGTTGAATCTGAAGTATGATAACATGATCTTACTTCCAGAGGGTTATGCAGCACAGGAGAAAACAAAAAACAAGTGAAATTAGACAGATTTGTCCTCAAAATTTACCTTGCAGCTAAGGTAAAGAAGAGAGGAAGCCCCTGAAAGAGATCTCAATATCTTTATGGAGGGGTACTCTCCCTCCAAATGATAACCACCTCCCCACCCACCTTCCTGTCCTCCACACCAGAAGTCTCCTCAAGCAAGGTTAGTGTTTTCTCTCTTCATACTGTACAGTGTTGTACTTGATTTCTGTTTTTGTGGTTAGAAAACTACATATGATTCAGAAGAGATTAACCATATTTATATTACAACCTTGTGAGAAAATTTGATTCTGCTTGCTGGCAAGTTTGTAGGGGGTCAGAATGGATTAAATTATATATATTGAACTTTATCAGGAAATTTGATTGAGTTTATGACAAGAATCATAGAACAAATTAAGCTCATGAACCGAGGTTCCTATGTATTGCTTCATCACTGAAGCATTTCTGACTCAATGTGATAAAGTATCACTTGAGATTTTTCTCAGTTCATAATAAAAAATGGTGATATTGTGTGAAAACAGAAAAAGTTTCAAGAGTTCTAGGGACAAAAAGAAAAATGTTGCAAGTGTAGGTTTCCTGGATTTCAAATCCTTCCAGGAGTAGAATGTTATTTTTCATCTTGTTATTTTTACTGAAATGCTGATTTCCTTTCTCTGATTGCTGTCACTCACAGTCCCTTTTGTGTACTGTGTTTCCTTCAGGTAACAGCACAAAACCTAACACCACCAAGCCCACTCCTGCTTACCAGGCCTGGCCTGAGGGATCCTTGCTCCATAATGGTCAGACAGAAAGAGCCTCTGGGGACTCCCTTTTGGGGCTGCACAAGGGTCAGGATGGATCCTGTGAAGTGCAGAAAGAACTCCTGAGACCAGGGATAGAGGCTCCAGGGGAGAAGCTTCCTGGGAATAGAAGCCCTGGACATGATGGGGTGGGGTCAGCTGATCGTGCGTGTTCAGAGACTGTGCTTGGGCATGTCTCTTCATGTCCAGCTCCCTATATCTGTGATTCTGATATGCCAGCTGCAGATCCCTCAATCCCTGAAGTAGAAAATTCCTACAAATGCAAGGAATGTGGGAAAGTGTTTAAGAATGAACGCTTACTTATTCAACATAAGTGGATTCACACAGGTGTGAAGCGTTATGAATGTACAGAGTGTGGGAAGTCCTTCCGCAAGAGTACTCACCTCCTCCAGCACCACATTGTCCATACCAGGGAGAGGCCATATATGTGTTTGGAGTGTGACAAAGCCTTTAGCCGGAAATCATATCTTACTCAGCACCAACGTACGCACAGTGGAGAGAAGCCTTATAAGTGCAGTGAATGTGGACAGGCCTTTGCCCACCGCTCCACATTTGTTTTACATAACAGAATGCACACTGGAGAGAAACCCTTTGTGTGCAAGGAGTGTGGCAAAGCCTTTCGAGATAGACGAGCCTTCAATCGTCACAACATCTTCCACACAGGAGAGAAGCCCTATCAGTGCTCAGAGTGTGGCAAGGCCTTCAACCAGCGGTCTTATCTCACGTGGCACCAACAGACTCACAAGGGAGTGAAACCTTTCCAATGCAATGAGTGTGGGAGAGGATTCTGTGAGATCGCAGGCCTCATTCACCACTACGTCATCCACACTGGGGAGAAGCCCTATAAGTGCATAGAGTGCGGGAAGGCCTTCCTCCGTGAGCCACACCTCAAGCAGCACCAGCGCATTCACACTGGGGAGAAACCTTACGTGTGCAGCGAGTGTGGAAAAGCCTTTGCTCACTATTCTACTTTGACCTTGCACAGAAGAGCCCACACTGGAGAAAAACCCTTTGAATGCAAAGAATGTGGGAAAGCCTTCAGCAACCGGAAAGACCTCATTCGCCATGTTAGCATTCACACAGGAGAGAAGCCTTATGAGTGCATGGAATGTGGGAAGGCCTTCAACCGCAGGTCACACCTGATAAGGCACCATCGGATTCACAATGAGGAGAAGCCCTACAAATGCATGGAGTGTGGGAAAACCTTCTCACGGAGCACAAACCTCATTCAGCACTCCAATATTCACACTGGAGATAAGCCGTATAAATGCAATGAATGTGGAAAGGCCTTCAGCCTCAGCTCCTCTCTCCGGTACCATCAGAGGATGCACACAGGAAAAATCACTACTAGTGTCAGAGATGAGGGAAAGCCTTTTACAAGTGTCCAAGCCTCTGTCAACATTGAAGGACTCATACTGGGGAAAAACTTTCTTCCTGTCACCACTGATGAACATCAGTATTCAAGGGAATCATCTAACACAGACTCTGGTCATTCATACCACAGTGAAACTGGGTTAGTGCCATCTGTATTTAAAAAATGTAAATAAGTATTTATCATCTAGAGTCCTGTTTGAAAATGACCCATTCTGCAGTCTTCTACATCTTGAGTATTTGCCCATGAGGATTCAGTGGCCGTTGTGCTCTTAAGAAAGGCCTCAGCCACATATTTCTAGCATATGCTGAAATGTTATCTGAAGGATAGTTTTGTTTGCCTATTTTGTGTTATTAGGGAACGGAACCTAGAGGCTGTGCCCTGAACTACATTCTACCCCACCCACCCCCTTTTTTTGAGACAGGGTCATGCTAAGTCATTAAGTTGCCCGTGCTAGACTTGAATTTTGATCCTCCTGCCTTAGCCTCTTAGTGCTGGGGATTATAGGTCTATGCCACCTTGCCCAGCTCCTAAAAGTCTTATACTTTACCTTTTCCATTTAAAACTGATCCATGATAAGGTAATTTTTGTATTATACGAGGGTTAGATTAAATAAAATTTTTTGTTGTTGAGGAATACAGACATTCCTCATTTAATGACAGAATTCCATTTCTGCAACTAGGTTGTTAAATTAACTGGTTGCTAAATGAATTGTATATAGTATGTATTATGCTCAGAACGAAGTGGTTAAAGAAAATTCCAGCTTGATGACTTTGCTTTTATTTACATAATTCTTACATGTAGTACTGTAATGTGTAGCAACATCAAATACAGTACCATACAACACAATCAGCAAAAGTTAGAATACTGTGTAAACAAGGTATATTGTACAAAAAAAGCACAAACATTGGGGCTTTATAAACAAGATGTACAGAAATGTACTCCCCCAAAAGGATGAGTTGTAAGTCCAGATAACATACCTCCATTGTAAGTCTGAACATTCATCAAACAGGTCTTTAAACAAGGAATATTTACATTCATTTGTTCTAGTACCATTTATTTTAAAGATTCCAAGTGATCCTCCTGCCTTAGTCTCCTGAATAGCTAGGAGGATAAATACCATCTTAGCCAGGTTCATAATACATTTTTAATTTCTTTCATATAATCATTGGTATTAGAGGGAAGTACAATGCCTTTTAAAAGTTGGTCTTGAATATGACTTCCCAGAGCTCATTTATTCTGTCAGTAATTTTTTTTTCTTTTCTGTACCAGGAATTTAATTCAGGACCTTGTGCTTGCAAGGCCACTAAGCTAAATCCACTTAAGCTAAACCCCGGCCCTCTGTCAATAATTTTTATACATTCTTGAGAATTCTCTTCATAAAATTAGTGAACAATGAACCAGTTTTTCATATATATTCCTTTTACTTACTTCTTTTCTGTTGTAGTATAGGATCTTCCATGATGTTGAATAAAATTATAAAAATGAATATACTTACCATGTAATTAGTATTTGTGGAAGACATTCAATGTTGAGCATTACATGTTATAGCTATATGGTTTCACATAGATGTTCTTTATCTAGTTTAGAAATTTTCCACAGTTGCTGAGAGCTTTTGTCAAGGATGAGTGTTTCAGTTATTTAGCCTGTCCCCCTGTAACCTGTTGATATGCTTTGCTTTGACTGAGTGATGAATGTTAATGCATCCTTTTGTCCCTGCAATAAATTTCCCCAATTTTGTTGAAAGGATTTGTATCTGAAATCATGAGTGTTGTTTAACCAAACCTGCAGCTGGAGTTGCTTCACTGTGGTGATGCGATAGTTCCTACAAGAGAAAGTCCTACACAGAAGCAGATGTGGATTTATGGAATGGAGTATGGAAAAACAATCCTGATCTGTGACAAAGGGGCCAAAAGCATGCTGGAGAAAACATACCCACTTTAGTACAAGTTGCTGGGAAAACTGCCTATACACATGCAGAAGATGGATCTAGACCCATATCTCTCACCAAGTACTAAACTAAAATCAAAATAGATCAGAGATCTAAATATCAAACCAATCTGCTGGAAGATAAAATAGGTAAAACTCTTGAAGTAGGATAGGACTTTCTGAAGAGAACCTTAGTTACACAAGAAAACATCAAGAATCAGTGGGATTATGGCCAGGGATTTAGCTCGGTGCCACTTCCTGCCTTGCAAGCACAAGGTCCAATTCGATCCTTGGTACAAGAAAAAAGGAAAGAATGGGATTATATCACATTGTACAACAAAGGAAATAACAATGGGAAAAGAATCTACAGAGGATTAATATCTACAATATATGAAAAAAAAGACCCCTCAAAAATAAAATAAAAAATGGGCAACTGAAATGGATACTTTTCAGAAGTACAAAAGGCCAGTGAATATATGCATACTTATCCACCATCTCTGGCCATAGAAAAATGCAAATTAAAACAACAGATTCCATCTTATTCTAGCAAAAAAAAAAAAAATGGCTATTAACAAAGAATCAAATAAATGCTGGGCAGGCAGGAGGAAAAAAACCCTTCTACCCTGTTGGTGGGAATGTAAACTAGAAAGTCCACTATGGAAATCGGTTTTTCTAGTTTCTAAAACAAGAAAATATTTAACCCAGCTATTCCTCTTGCAGTTATCTTGAAAGAGTTAAAGACATCATATTACAGTGTTAACATGCACATGCATGTGTATAGCAGTACAACTCATAATAATCTTGGAAGCAGCCTATATATCCATTAAGCAGATAGGTAAAGAAAATGTGACATTCATGCTTTGTAGTTACAATGTCATAAGACTAAATTTGAGTCATTTTTCAAAAATGGATACAACTTGAGACCGTAATTTTAAGTGAACTAAATCAGTATAAATTAAAGAGCTAGCCTAGTGAGGTGGTACATGCCTATAAACCCACACCTGGGAGGCTGAGGCAGGAGAATGGCCATGAATTTGAGGCCAGCCTTAACTGTAGTGAGACCCTGTCAATAAACAAAACCTCAGCAAAATAAAAGCTAATAGGAAATAGGGAGATAGGTGTTTTTGTAGCAACAAGAAAGGGAACGATGGAGGAGAGGGTTTGGAGGGGGAGGCCATAGACATAATAAAATCAAGATGTGTCTATACATGTACCAACTCCCAATAGTGAACTGCTCACATGTACTAAGAAAACCCCAGGGTTCTCAGGCCAGGTGTGGTGGCACATACCTATAATCCCAGCATTTGAGTGGCTAAGGCAGGAGGAGAGCTGTGAGTTCAAGGCCGGTCTGAACTACATAGCAAGATCCTGTCTCAAAAAAAAAGATTTACGTGGTTGGGATTTCCCGGAATGGAGTGCTAAGTCCAGGGTTATCAGTCTAAACTATAAGGGATGCTTTTATACAGAGGGCTGCACTTTGGGGTTTATCTAGCATGATTCAGTGCATCCTTACTCCATGTACATAAAAGTTTATAAGAATGTCATGAGGAACTGGAAATTTAAATGACAGTCATCTGCAAGATGCTTAAGTAAATGGTGAAAGTCATCAAGTGGATGAAGACATGGCAACTAACACTTCTGCTTTCATGCAACAGGTGAATTAATTTCCCTAGGGGAAAAAAACACTTGAAATGAAGTCTTACCAGCTGCAACCTGTCTGGTTTGGGATTGCTATCTGCCTCCAAAACCAAGTGGATGTCTTTCGAAAAAAGTCTTCTGCCGCCTGCTTCACAGGTGCAAGGACCTGAGTTCAATCCCCAGTACCAAAAAAGAGAAAAGAAAAAAACAGTCCTTATCATCTCTGAAAAAAAACATATTTGTACATGGTTGGCTTTGGTTTTTGCAAGGGGTAGATAGGTAAGAGTGGAAGGCTCGTTAATCTAGGTCAGTGGTGGTGAACCTGTGGCACATGTGCTGCCATGGGCTGTGTCAGCGCACAAGCCAAGTCTCCTCAGCATCACCCTGGCATTTGAGCATCGAAGAGCAGCATACTTGGAGCAGTGTTGGTACCTTGTGATAAATAAGTGGGTTTTGAATTGCAGTTTGGGCACTTGGTCTTGAAAAGATTTGCATCAGTCACCTAGGTTGTCTGTTCAGATCAGGGATTATAACCCAAAAACCACAGGAGGTGTACTTAACCTCCAGAACTTATTGTTACCTCAACCTGGATTTCATGACAGCCAAAGAAGTAGACAATAACAATAATATATAGCCCCTTGCCTGCCTCAAAAAAAATCCTTGAAATCTTTGAGTGGCAGAGACATGTGAGTGGCAGGCACAAAGTAGTATATACTTTGATATATAGTATGTAGTAGTATATATTTTGATAAGGTTACCACCAGGAAAATCTAATATGTTGTTAAGTGATGAAGGACAGAATATTGATCACATTTCCATAGTATGAACTGAGAGGAGACATTTGTGCCTGAAAGGTATTGGAAATGTTTCTCTGCATGACTAGGGAATATTTGGGGAACATATTGGGGATTTTCAAGCCATGTACCAAAAATTTGTCTACTGAAGTCATGCCATTGATTTGTACATATAAAAGATAAAATACAAGTAATAAATATGACACGAGAAACTTAGCATGTCCTACATGAGCCTATTAGATTGAAACGGAGAGGTTCATTTGGCTCACAGTTTCAGAAGTTACAGCCCATGATCAAAAGCTTTGAATGGAGAAAGGGCAGAATAGGAGCGCCTGGGCAAGGGCATGTTGGCTACATAACTATGTTGCTGCAAGTAAATAGCATGTTGGCTGCAAGAAAAGAGAGAAGGTGGGAGCCAAGGACAGGAGTACAGCTTTCCAGTGACCTGCCTGTAAAGAAATAAGCATCTGTGGTTATTTTTGCCTCTCAAATTCTGTACCTTGATCCAGCATATCTGTCAAGGAGATATGCCAATGACACATGACTAGACCGGTACACTCTTCCCCCTGTAATAAGTACCTTTTTTTGCTATGTCTCCTGGGGGCTGGAGAGACTGCTGGGTTAGTGAGTGCTGGCTTTTTGTGTTTTTGCTTTTTGTCCTTGGTCCGAGTGTTTTACAGGTACCCTTATGAAAGTTCCAGGATGCCATATGACAATGGGGTAGAACAGGATTTAGGCACTTCCTTTACTTTAGGTGGGCAGCACGGTCACTTGTCTGTCTCAGACAACATCATCAGGGATGCCTTCTACAAGATGAGTGAGATAAGGACTTTTCCTCATGCTGCGGTCTGTAGTCACCTGGGAGTATTTAAAATCTGGCACCCAAGCCTCATCCTTAGATTTTGCTTCAATTGGGTTGAGTGGCAAGTTGACATCCCTAGGTCTTGCCAGTTCCAAGAGAGGTGAAGGGATAGGACTAGGTCTATATCATTATCCATGATTTATGACACACATTAAAACACAAGTTCTCTCAACCGCTGCCCACAGCTCAATTGACTGCACCGAACAAGCGAAACTTGGTACATGATGTTTGCAGTGATGCTATTGCTATGAAAGCAGGGGCCCAAATTTAGGAATCAATGAAGTAGAGGGACGTTTAACATTACTATACAATAGCCCCATATGTTTTTTCCGCAGTTAAGATTTAAAATTTCCCAAAGCTGAGAGAGGTAAAGCAGGAGTAACCTGCGGGAGATTTCTGAGGCGTGGCATTGTCTCAAGCAACCAAGGAAATTCGGTGAATCCTCTGTAAGAGGAGCTCGGGGCTCCAACATGGTATTTCATTATCTCTTTTTCTTTTTCTGCTTTATCGGAGGTACAGGGGGTGGGCGACCCGAATAACCAGGAGGTTACCCACCGCCTGGGTAACCGTCAAGCAACCAACTATATTACCCATAACGCTACGCGCAAGCCTTTAGCCAATCACGGCCCAGAGCCGGGCATGTCCTGTCTCTCCTGGCGGAAGGGAGGGACTTCCGGCGTGGGCCTGTGACGTTTCTTTCTGCGTCCAGTCTGTCTGCACAGGCCAGGAACACCTGCACAAGTGGTGACCCTTGCTGCCGATCTCCTGTGAGCCTGGAAGCAAGGATTGTAAGAGCTAGACCCTTTCTCCGTGTGTCTGTGGCCCGGGTCCTTCACTGCAGCAGGGTAGCCTCGCTGGGCTGTGTCCGCCAGGCTGCGCTTTTCCCGAGGCCTGGGCACCTGTCCTCTGCGCTTCTCGCGCGCAGAAGTGGAGTTCGGCCGAGCCTTCGGGAAACATCCTGTGCGCCTCCGCTTCTCACCGCCGGTTCCACCTCTGATGGCGACCGCGAGGATGGACAGGGCTCAGGTGAATAGAGGGTCCTTCAGGCCCTCACTGTCCCAGACTTAGGGGTTCGTGTGTGTTGTGTGCCTCGACTTTTTCCTTTTCTCCTTGAATATAAACTTCTTCGAGTTTCCAAGATCCATGGGACGGGATGTGGAAGAGCTTCAAGGGCACAAATGTATGAACCCTTGGCCATCAGAGTAAATTAGGACTGTTACAGGTACTGCCAGTCTCTAGTCTGATGAGAAAAGAAAACAGCAGTTCATGGCCTGGCCTATAACTGCTTGAAAAGCTAGGGTTTATTTCTGAGGGTGATGGAAGCCATGAAAGTTTCACTGGAGAGATGGAGTTGCTCTGACGCAGTTCTTGTTTGTTTGTTTTGTTTTTGGTACCAGGAATCGAACTCGGGTCCTTGTGCTTGCAAGGAAGGCGGTAGAACTACTGAGCTAAATCCACATCCCTTCTGACGCAGTTCTTAATAGGATTTCCCTAGCTGTAGAGTGGGGATACTGGGAGTTTTGGCTGTGGGTACACAGGAGTCTACTGCACAGTGCTGATGGTGGGTGGCCAGTTGCAGAAGTGAAACGAATGTGTTTTATATGGTCTTTAAATAGGCTGACAAATTTTTCTGAGGAGACCTTGGTATCCTGGCACTCGTAGGCTGAAGGTTCTCTCTCCACTTGAGTCTAGGGGTCTACAAAGAGGGTCTGGTCTCTTCTAGCTCAGTGTCCTGAGTCCAGGGCAGAGTTATACGGAGATGTTCCCTTTCTTGGCTCCAATGGATGAGGAATGGTAGAGTTCATTAGCCCTAGAAACTGACATATGTAAATGCTGTAAGATGGAGTTTGTAGCACTGAAGAAACCAGAGGGCTTAATTTTGTCTGTGGGAAGCAAAGCAGGGATAGACAATAGGCAGGAATGGCAGACTGAAAAACAGAACCTATATTCTGAGTGTGGTGAAAATTATGGAAGATTAGGAGCAGATTTGGAGGGAGATGATTTGATTCCCACATCCAGAGTCTTCCCTGTCTATGAGGTTGAGAACAGACTGGACATTGGCAACGAACCTATTACAATCTTGTTGTCCTAGTCTGTCTCCACCACCAGAGGTGTGAAGTGGAAATAATAGAAGTTTAATATCCATTTTTCAAGTGGGGAGACCGTATTTTGTGATGTGATGGAAAAAAATGTGAAGAATTGTGGATGACTCCAAGGTTTTTCTTGTTTATTTGTAGTGCCTTAGCTGGTGGAATGACGGAAGTGCCATCAATTGAGATGGACAAGTTCCTGGCTGGCGTGATTTTAGTGGTTTTGTTAGGAAGCAGATAGGTGCTGTTTTGTTGAGGAACGTCCAGACACCCTTTTGTTTGTTTGTTTGTTTGTTTGGTTTTTTTTTTGGTACCGGGCATTGAACTCGGGTCCTTGCAATTGCAAGGCAGGCCACCGAACCGCTGAGCTAAATCCCCGACCCTGTTTGTTTGTTTTTGGAGACAGGGTCTCACTATGTAGTTGAGACTGACCTGGAACTCACTATGTAGCCCAGGCTGGTCTTGAACTCACAGCAATCCTCCTGCCTTCACCTCCCGAGTTCTGGGTTTACAGGCATGCGCCACCACACCTGGCTTAGACAACCTTTTGTTGACACACTATATATCAAGGTTTTTCACTCTGGTGAGTGATTCTTTTGAAGAAATTCAAAAGAAGACTCCACAAATAGGGTGTAGCATAGAGCTATGGGAGTGTCAAGATGATGTGTCATTTGTCGGTAAGAAAGATGAAAGAGAGAAAGGGGAACTGGTTCTGTTCTTTTGGTACTTAGGTGGCTGTGGGCCTGTTGTAAAGACAGGTGACTATTTCTGTAACTGTGTGCATAGTGGCCTATTCGGAGAAGGGTTTAGTATGGGCCAAGAGTTTGTCAGTGTTGCTAGTGGTTTAGAGACGAGGGAAGTGTGGTCCTAAGAGTGAAGTGCATGTTGGGAGGAGTGTACACTGACGTCCTCATGACCCTAGTATTGATGGCTTCTGAGACAAAGCTCAGCTGGGTTTGGTTGTGTCTGGCAGGCATCTTCTGGACAAACTTGCATAACTGGTTGGTAGGAGAGTATTTGGGACCCTTCATGACAGACAGAGTTTAGGCAGCACCTCCCCTTGCACTTGCTTGGTTCCTCTGAAGGCTGGACACGGTAGAGAGAGACATAAGGAGACAGCAGGCACTAGTGGTGCTAAGGCCCGCCCTCATCTCTGATTTGGAAATTTTGGGAAGAGGCTGAGCTGGGGTTGCCTGCAGTTGTGTTGAATCGTGGCTTTGGGGAGATGTGCTGCTCATAGGCTCAACTGTCACTGTCTTTCTAGGGCCACGTGACCTTTGAGGATGTGTTCGTGTACTTCTCCCAGGAGGAATGGGAGCTTCTTGAGGAGGCTCAGCGATTCCTTTACCGTGATGTGATGCTGGAGAACTTTGCACTTGTGGCCACACTGGGTAAGACCCTTTCTTAGGTTTCTATCTCTAGTTGGCAAGTTATCCAAAGCTTAATGGCTTAAAATAATAGAGATTATTATCTCTCAATTGAAGCACTTAAATCTCTGGTCACAGTTTGTGTGGGTGCTCTTGGTTCAGAGCTTTCACACTTCCATTCAACGGAGCCAGAGATGTGTTATCTGAGTCCTGTTTTGGGAAGAGTCTACTCACAAGCTTGAGCATCGTCAACTCCTTAGTGTGGATGGCCAGAGGCCTCTCTCAGTCCTGGTCTGGTTATCTTTTCAGCTAACGTGCTTGAGTAAGTAAGCAGGAGAGTGCCCAGGAAAAAAGCTCAGGTTGTGGCTTAATCTTAAAAGTGACATTCCATTTACTTTTTCCACATCTCGTTTCTTAGATATGAGTCAATCAGTGCAGTCTGTAATCAGGGAGTAGGAGGAGGTAGGATCCCTGGTGCCTGTCTTTGAGGTTACCATCCACAGGCTGCCACACTTACTCCCTTTTCTTTGGTGGGGTTCGATCCGCTGCCATCCCCAGGGATAGCTGTTGATGTCCAGCCAAGTCTGTGACCCTTCTCTCCCTTCCTGTTTTTTCTTTCTTGTGTGTGTTTCCAATTGCCAAATGCAGGACCCTACCCACGCTCCACAAGTGCTATTCCATTGAACTACGCTGTTACTCCTCCCTCTCTTGAATTCCCAGAGTAGGTGCTGTGAGTCTAGAGTTGGGCTGTGTGCAGTGTCCTCTCCCTTCCTGAGTCGTCCCCACCAGACTTTCCCAAAGCCTTGTAGGAAATGGTAAGGAGTGGGTAATAGGATTTTTCAACATTATCAATGGATTCTACAGAGCTTGAAGACTCACTCTCTGGTACCATCTTCATGGCTGACACTTGTATTTCCCAGGTTTTATGCTTATTTTCTCCGATATTTCCTGGGGAATGAATATTTATGTGGATTCAAGTTGATCTGGGATCTTGAGTAATAGCCACTGGTGAACATTGCACCCACATAGCCCTTTTGTGTTTTGTTCAGTTTCTCCTCCTAGCACAATAAAATAAGCAAAATCGCTGGAGTGGTATGTGGAGCTTTGTGACCTGACTTGGTTACTGTCAGTGCTGGGAATGTGAATAATGTCTTTGCTGCTTCCTGGAGAGAAGCCACATACATTTGGGCTTGGGTGAAGTCGCTTTTGTTCTGACCCTAATAAAAGCTCCTCTTAGGCCCAGGTCACAGGTTCTTCTTACTGGTTTTCCTGCTGTCCCTAATAAACTCTGTTCTCTGCCCTAGCAGATGTGTCTCTGTCATTCTCTTAGCACCTTGCGGCCAGTTCTCATACACTGGCAGTGGGTATTTGTAGAACAGCTTACAAATCAGACAGAAACCCATGAAAATGGTTAAGAGGAAGGAGGCGTCTTTTTGCCCAAGGAAACAATAGAGAACATCATGCAGTTTTGGTAGACTTACGGAAGCAATTGAAACTCCCAACAATTCCAACCTTTTTTTTTCCCTCCTCCTCCTGTAGAAGGTTGAGGAAGTCCTGCTCTCTAGAGTTGCTGTCAGTACTGAGTGGATTACCTCAGGAGTGGGACCACAGTTGCCCCAGAATAAGGGATATAATGGATGAGTAGGGGCCTCAAAAACAATGCATTACTTACTGTATTTCCCCTAAAATAAGACTGGGTTTTATATTAATTTTTGCTGCAAAAGCTGCACGAGGGCTTCTTTTCAGGGAATTTCTTTTATTTTTTCCATGTATGACAATCTACATTTATTCATGTATAACAATATAAATTTATTTATTCATGCACATAAATCTACATTTATTCAAGTATGATTATGTCATCTTCTGAAACATTGTCATAACATTCTGGAACATTGCCATCATCTCCAAATCCAGAATTTTGGCCTAAATTTCTTGCGACTCCATTTCCTATAGAACCAGTGGCCCTAATCTCTTATGTCCAGCAAAAAAGCTCTCCTTAAATGAGCACTTTTTATCCTTAGAACCTGCTCATGGTCCATTGGCAACACAGCTGTCAGTGATTTTATCCCATGAATTCTTTACCCAAGTCATGACCTCTTGCAGGCTGAGCGTCACAAAGTTTCCACTAAATCAAGTGTTAATTGAAGACCTCCGGAACAGGAGTAGCAATATAAATGATGATAGTTGAGAATGATGGTCCACGCAAAAGCAACAAAAAATTGTAGGCAGAAATTCAGAAAGTGTTTCTTTATTTCACACAAGTGCATTAAGTACATCTGTTACAACATGTGGCATATCAAATTGTGAAGATTTGTATTAGACACAGTCACATCCATTTGTTATCAGTCCTGCACATTATTCATGTGTTGTGTCTGTACTGTGATTGGTCGTTTGGCAATAAGTCTCAAGTTCATCTGTTTAGGTAGGTGTTTACCTCTCATCCAAAGGTGCCTGCTTGGGTATTTAGAAATACTTATTATATTTTATATTATTTATTTAAAGTGTTAAGGTCAATATTTATATTCAATTATATATTAATATTTTATAATTCAATACCCCCATCGTATGTTGAAATGAATGTACTAAATGCATCAGTCTGGCTGATGATCTTAACTGGGGCTTATTTTTGGGTTGAGGCTTATATTACAAATAATCCTGAAAAACATCATGCTAGAGCTTATTTTCCAGTTAGGTCTTATTCGGGAAGATAATGGAATTGTTCTTCAATACCAAGGAGAAAACATTGTTGTGGTAGATACAAGTGCTGAATGTGTGCTAATTCACAGCAACCCTGGGAAGTTATTGATAGATTCCAGGGTAAGGCCAGAGTGAAGGTAGTATTGTTGCATCTGGGAATTGGGAACACATCCCGTTCTGCGTGTGGTACTGATCTCCCTGGCCCCTGGAGACATTTTAGGGATGGTTACTGTAGCTGGAAAGACATTGCAGACCTCATGAGGAATTTCAGCTCATCTTCAGGTAGGAGAGGGAGCCTTGAGGTACAAAGCAGAACGGGATTCTGTTAGCCTTCATGTTCCAATGAGGGTAGTAACTAGAAGACAGTTTAAATTGCCCAGTGGGCTTGCTGAGATTGGAGAAATGATAAAAGAATTAGAATGGGTTGGAATTTTATGACTAGGTCACAGTCCCCCCAGTACCTGTCTGGCTGACGAAGAAGTCAGATGGGGCTTGGAGAATGACTGTCAATCACAGGGAGCTAAATAAAATGAAACCTACCTAACATTACTCAGGCCCTGGGGAAAATTGCCTCCTCTGGCTGTGTGCACACTGCCTGGAGCTGGCTAATGTCTTTTCCAGCCTTTGATTACAAACCAGTTTAAACCAACTCACATTCCCTCAAGAGGGAGGACAGTGGACATTCCAAGTAGTGTCTCAGGGAGTCCACGCGGTCCTCTTTGTTCTGGCATAGTGGTTTGGGACCTCTCTCTGTCCTCACTTCCTACTCCTTTTGTCTGGTTCCATGACATTAATGATATTAAGCTGACTAGTGCAGGTTGTGCCCTTAACCGGACTGACCAGATCCACTCTGCACTCACATGAGGGAATGTGCTGTCCACCCCAATGGGATGAGAAGTTCCTTAGAGTGGTCTGGTGGTCTGGGCAAGACCATGTGATTCCAGGGAAAATGCAAGATCAAGGGCAAACCTTCCCATCTCCGTGTGGTAAAGGTGGACAGGCTTTTCTGTGGTCCTGGATTATTTGCAGGCATTCGTTCCTTGTCTGACTCTAGTCCATTCCCACTGTATTGGCTAATTAAGAAGAGTCACATGTGACTGGAATGGGCCTCAGCAGGAAGCATTTGAAAAGGCAAGGATTGTGAGAGCCCAGGTGTACGCTCTGGACACCTCTGTCAGGTGTGACAACGCAATTAGATGTCACCAGTGCCCCAGATAGCATGAGTTGGGCTTCCCCGTGAAAAAGCAAGGACAAAACTAACTTCTATGTTTACAGTCACGGCTGTAGAAGGGATCTAATGCTAGAAACACCCGTTTAGATGAGCAGTTTTGTACATTGTACAGGTGGAATAACTGACTAGTACTTTGCCAGTCACAATGCAAACTGGCCTACCTAGAAAGGGATGCAGAGCCAGTTTCACCAGCCTCAATCCACAGTTACAGGCTCCTACTCCAAATGAATGGCATTGAATATTTACAACAATGCAATGTCCTCTCCAATAGTTTATTAGCTCCCAAACTGTGATGGTGTTGGCCTTGCTATCAGTGAGCTGCCATTGGCTGTCCCAGGACATTTGATCTCATAAGTACAGGAGCGGGTGGCACCCACACCTAAAGACTCTTCGTGACAGATGGGTCCAGCAGGAGGAGCCCATGTATTGGACTGTGCTGTGGCAGAACCCACCTCTGCTGCCATCTGATTATGGGAGGAAATCCAAGCATCAGTGGTCAGAGCTGCAGGCAGTGGCTGCAGCCATGGCCCGGGCTGTGCTGAAAACTGGGCACTGTGCAGGGACCTCACACCGTGGGTGCACTGTGGCAAGACTATGTCTACAGCTTGAAAGCTTTTCTGGGAAGCCACAGCATGGGGACAGATTGGGAACCTCTGGATGAACCAAGGACAAAAGTGACTGTGTAGCATGTGCTGCCTGGAAAGACACAGGCGGATGCTCGACTGAGGTGCAGGCCTCCTCCCTGGCCGGGGCTGTGGACAGAAAAGTGCTATTGTAGGGTGGGCCATAGCCAAGGGCAAAGCTGCTCTGAAATGGAATGGCTTCTTGGCAGCTGCAGCCCTATGTCAGGTGTACTCACACCTCTGTCCCTGTCATTTCACCCACAAAAAGGAACAGATCTGGCTGTATAGCCCTTATGGAACTGGTGGATTGATTAAATTGGCCCTTTGGAAACAATAACAGGGCATAAATATGCTCTGACCTATGTAGGTAAAGCTACAGGACTTGTGCATGCCTTTCCCAGCAAGAAAACTAACCACACTGCCACTCTGTAAGGCCTTGAGTGGTTGGGTTGTACAAGTACCTGTATGGTGAAGCTGTGCCCAGGCTCCCATTTCACTGGACCTGCTCTCCAGGGTCCGGCCCTTCACAGGCTGTATCATGACACTTCCCACTGTGCTGTAGCCCTCAGGAAGCTGGATGGTAGAGAAAATGAAAAGCTATTAAAACAACAGATATGGGTCCCATTTGGCAAGTCCAGCTTACCCAGAGCTGGCACACCGGCTGTTCATGAGCACCTGAGGGCTCTGGACCCTGTCCTAATAAGCACAATACATGCCCACACCTTATGTCCTAATGCCAGAGTTGATACAGAGAGAGTGCTGCTTGTTTGCAAACTGCAAGCATTAAATTCAGAGGAGGGGACAATTAAGTAGAGGCTCAGTAATTTTCACTCTCTTCACCCTCCCCACAATTGGTTGTTTCTTAGTGCAGTGTGAGGAGGCTGTGGCCCATCTAGCACTGTTGGTCCTATTGGACTCTGGACCTGTGGCTGTGAACTATGCTGAGTGGGCTAAAGGGAGCACCCTGGGGTCTGCTCTCAGCCTCTTGTGTGGATGCCATGTGGCCATTTCTTTTGGAATCACTGAAGAGTCTTGTCCTGTTCACCATGTGTGACCTGCTTTACTGCCTGGGGCCCATCTGCTGCAGTTCTGGTGCTGTCCTGTTGGATGGTACAAGTTTACTTTTATAAGTTCCTGCTAGACATTTATTTTTCTGTTCATAGTTAGCATCTTTTGCCGTTTTTCCTGGAACCTGTTGGTTAACAAGCCTGAGTTAATGCTTTGTGTGGCCCTGTCCCTCCTGTAAGGATCTACTAGGCTGTTGGTTTGGTTTTGGGGGCTCCTTGTCATTTTCATTTGCATAATGAGTCTGTGTCTCTTTTTGTGCTCAAACTTCTGCTGTGGCTGTGGATTCTGTTCACACGCTGGACAAACAGCCTCATGCCACGTCACCTACACAGTGCTAAAACCCCTCTTGGGCTCAGGGCACATTGAGGAAGAGATTGTAAGATTCAATTCTGAGGGGCAGAATGCTGGGATTCAGCTTGAGTGGTCCAGAGCCATCTTGAGTCTTTTTGGCCTTGACACATCCTTCTGCACAGAGCTCACTTGACTCCAGCAGCCCACGGCTGCAGTATCCCTTTAGCAGAGGAGTGAATTAGACACCTTTCCTCTGCCTGTCATAGAGTTCCTCTTTCCTGAGATCTGTACAGATCCAGTGCTGAAAACCGGCCCTTCCTTACACGGATCCTGGCTTCCTCAGCCTTCCAGCAGGCCCGCACACTCTCTCATTATGATAGTGCTTCTGCTTCCCCGCGGATCAACACGCTCTTCACCAGATTTCTTTGCTTTCAGGTTGTCGGTGTGAAGCAGGCAATGAGGAGGCATGTTCTGAGCAGAGCATATCTGTACAAAAAACGTCACAGATCAGAACTGAGTCAGGTCTTTTCTTCCAAAAAGCCCACCCATGTGAGATGTATGATATACTCTTGAAAGCCATTTTGCCCCTAGGTGAATACCAGGGCTCGTATGCTATTCAGAAACTGCACATGTGCGAGCCACATGGGAGAGGATTTTCACTCAGTGCAAACTTTTACCATCACCAGAAGTGGCATTGTGGAAACATTCCCTTTGGAAGAAATGATGGACTGGCCTCATTTGTAAAGAGCTGTACAGCCCATGTGTCAGGGATACCCGTTGTGTGCAGGGAGGCAGGGACTGACTTGCTGGACAACGCTGGCCTCTTCCAACCCCAGACCCCACACAGTGAAACGATTGCACAGAGAAAGAATGAGTGGATGGAGTCTGTCCCAGCCAGCTCCATGGTTGGCCAACCCCAGGAAGACCACGATGGACAGATGATTTTCAATTGCAGCAATGATGGAAAAGGCTTTCTAAATACTCTTCTGTTCATGACAGCCAGACAACTCAGACTGAGTCAAGTACCTTTAGGTGCCTACCATGTGGAAATGTGTTTGAACAGAAGTTAAGTCTTTTCAGTCACAGAGAAATTCACAGTGGAGAAAGAGCTCATGTATGTGGAAAGACCTTCATTCACCTGTCTTACCTCAAAATGCACCAGAATTGTCACACTGGAAAAAGACATTACACGTGCAGGGAATGTGGAAAGACTTTCCTCCGTATAGACACATTTGTTCAGCACCAGAGAGTTCATACTGGAGAGAGGCCTTTTAAGTGCAGCGAGTGTGGCAAAGCTTTCAGCCGTAAAGACACACTTGTTCAACACCAGAGATTTCACACTGGAGAGAGGCCTTACAAATGTAGCGAATGTGGGAAATTCTTTAGCCAAACCTCCCACCTTATTGAGCACTGGAGAATTCATACTGGGGCAAGGCCTTATGAGTGCTCTGAATGTGGGAAATTCTTTAGCCATAAATCCAGCCTCATTAAACATCAGCGAGTTCACACAGGAGCAAGGTCTTACATGTGCGGCAAGTGTGGGAAAGCTTTCAGCTGCAAAGACATACTTGTTCAGCACCAGATAATTCACACTGGAGTGAGGCCTTATGAATGCAGCCAGTGTGGGAAGGCCTTCAGCCGTAAGGACACCCTTGTGAAACACCAGAAAATCCACGCTGGAGAAAGGCCTTATGAGTGTGGTGAATGTGGGAAGTTATTCAGACATAGCTCCAACCTTCTTGTACACCAGAGAGTTCACACTGGGGCAAAGCCTTATGAGTGCAGTGAGTGTGGGAAGTGCTTTAGTCACAACTCCAGCCTAATTCTGCACCAGAGAGTTCACACTGGAGCAAGGCCTTATGTGTGCAGTGAGTGTGGGAAAGCCTACATTAGTAGCTCTCACCTTGTTCAACACAAGAAAGCTCACACCGGAGCAAGGCCTTATGAGCGCGGTGAATGTGGGAAATTCTTTAGTCGCAACTCTGGCCTCATTCTCCATCAGCGTGTTCACACTGGAGAAAAGCCTTACGTCTGCGATGCATGTGGGAAGACCTACAGCAGGAGCTCCCGTCTTGTGCGTCACCACAGAGTTCACCTTGGAGATAGGCCTCACACGCAGTTTTAGTGATCCTTAGCTGCTTCTCTTTAACTTGTTTTGCATAAAATAAGTGACAAGAGAAAGGCCCATGAATGCAGAAAAGTCACCATTTCCTCTTTCTGGCTCACTAGAAGAAAGCTCTGCATGCCCTCTGGAGACAACCTCACAGGTGAATTTGGCCCTTTTTACATCCATCCTGGGGAGACTCCAGTAAGCACCACATATGTGGGAAGTTGTCACGAGATGCGTCAGACTCTCAGTACCACTCAGGGCTCTTGGCAGTTACGTCACTGCCAGTGCCTGTGGTGGAAGCCATCATATGCTGCCAGCTGTGTGTGTTGAGCCCTCTGTTTGCTCAGTGACGGCAGACATCTGCTCCATCTTCTGTTCCCTGTAGGAATCATGAATATTCTGAGCCCACTGAGGGTCCTCATTTCCTTTCTCAGGCTAGGTTCTGAGTGGCCATGATTTAGCTCTGGCATGAAGGATCTGAGCTAGGGTCTGCTGGGGATTTCCAGGAAAGATTCCCCACTGGCATTGTTGACCATGAACACAGTAGTCATCCAAGTCACCCAGCCTTGTAAACTGCCTATTCCTTGATGCAGTTTATACGTCGTAAATGTTATATATTATGTCATCCTTTCCTCTTGGTTCTATGTACTACGTAGAGTGGACTGAGAAAAAAGTAGTCTGCCAATGTGAGGGAGGAGTACCTTTTGTGGCACAAATTTTATTTTCTTGATCACAGGTTGGCCATGAAGAGTTCTCAGTCTAGTTTGGCTTAATGTACACTGTTGTAGGCCTGCTAGAAAAGACTGAAGAGCTTTTTGTGCCTAATTCTCTGACTTGAATGCAAAGATCTCTTGTGAGCCCAATGTTCATTCTGAGGAAGGTATAGCTGGTGTGAAAATCTCCCACGTTTCTGGAAGCAACATGAGTTGACTCCCTAAGTGTCACATAGTCCCTAACACTGTTGAGGGATTACTGTCTCCTAGACCTGTACAGGAGCCAGTCTCTTATATCCAGAGTACCATAGGCAAGTGCCATGGGTTGTAAGACCTACACAGCAAGGTGAGAATCACTGGTACAGAAACAATGAAATAACAGTAGGGGTGACTCTGGCAAACCTTGATTCGTCCTTTAGACAAGACTTTCCACAATGTCCATGTAATTATGGCTGTGTGGGATGAGGATGTACAGAAATTCTCAAAGGCTCCAGACATTGCTGTTTCCTGGGGCCACAGCTACTGTGAGAGTAGAAAAGGTTTGTGGATTTTTGTAGCTCTGTGGGTGTTGACCTTAAGGCATCATTCCTGCTTCTCTGACTCAGAAGAGGCACGGTGCTCCCAGATCTCACCTTCACTCCTGGAAACTGAAGTGGATACAAGCTTTATTGTTCTCCACGTTTTGGTCAGACTGAGGCAAAGGTCACTCTCCTAAATTGAGAGAGGGATACAGTACAGCCAAAGAAGTTGGCACATCTGACTTTCCATGAGGAGTTGTAGATGATTTTCCATACTCAGCTTGAATATTTAGCTCTTAGCAGCTTTATTGAGATAATGATTAACACTCACTACACTACAAATAGGTAAATTATAAGATGTGCACTCTTTCAGCCTGTGTGTACACTTGAAATTGCCCTAGTCAAGATAATGAATGTATCAACAGAAACATAAGATTCCTTGTGTCTCTATAGCTGCACCGGTCTTTCTTATTCCTCCCACATTTACAAACAATTAGAGGCATTTTATATAAAAAAAGAAACCAGGGTATGTACTCTTTTGAGGTTGAGAACTCTAGCTTTTTTCATTAATCATCACTATTTCAAGATTAATCCAGGGCCGGGGATTTAGCTCAGCGGTTCGGTGGCCTGCCTTGCAAGCGCAAGGACCCGAGTTCAATCCCTGGTACCAAAACAAACAAAAAAAAAGAGTAATTCATATTGTTGCGTGAACCAATAGTTTGTTAATTTATATTTGTGAACAGTATTCCATTGTATACCACAGTTAAAATCCATTCAGTTTTTAATAGATTTTTGGATTGTTTCCAATTTTTTACTATTTCGGTGGCCTGCCTTGCAAGCGCAAGGACCCGAGTTCAATCCCTGGTACCAAAACAAACAAAAAAAAAGAGTAATTCATATTGTTGCGTGAACCAATAGTTTGTTAATTTATATTTGTGAACAGTATTCCATTGTATACCACAGTTAAAATCCATTCAGTTTTTAATAGATTTTTGGATTGTTTCCAATTTTTTACTATTATAAAAAAGCTGCTATAAATATTTGTGTTCAAGTTATGAGAGACTAATATTTTATTGCATTGATATGGCACTTTTTAATCTATTCACTGATTGAAAGTCGTATCAGCTGCTTTCAAGATTTGGCGATTATGAATAAATCTACTCCAAACATGTGTGCAGTTTCTGTGTGGACAACTTTTAAACTTTTCAGTTACCTGCCAGGGAGTCCGATTTGCTGGATTATGTATTATGAGTATATTTATGATCATAAGCTGTCTTTTAAAGTGACTATATCACTTTGAACCAGCAATAGATGACAGTTTCAGATTTTAGCCACTCAGATATATGGTTGTTATGTCATTGTTGCTTTAGTTTGCCATTGCCTAATGACAGGTGATGACATCTTTTCATATTCTTTTTAAAGTGTCTTGCAGAGAAGTTTTTTTTTTTTCCCAATTGAGTTTATTGGTACATTTTAGGTATACAGTACAGTTACATTCATTATTGGGATCTTGTACCTTTACATGACAGGTCTTGTTTTTTTGTTTTTGTTTTTGTTTTTATTTTTTTTGAGACAGGGTCTCACTATGTAGTGGAGACTGACCTGGAACTCACTATGTAGCCCAGGCTGGTCTCGAACTCACAGTGATCTTCCTGCTTCAGCCTCCCGAGTGCTGGGATTACAGGCGCGCAGCACCATGCCCAGCACGACAGGTCTTGGTTCTTATTTTTTCCCCTTGTCCCTGCCCTCCCTTCACTTCCTCTTCCCCTCCCCATTTACAAACACTTTATTTCCATTTTTTCATATTTTTTTTCTTTTCCCTTATTACCTTTCCCCTACCCTTCCCACTTTCCCTATACCTTTAGCCCTTTTCTTCCTATTTCACATGTCAATTATCTCATTAGGATCTTATATACTGTTATAGTTTTTCACCCCAGAGAAACTAGTCAGTATTTACACAGGTGTGACTTATTTATTTCACTTAGGCGTGTATCCTCAACAGAGAAGTTTTTAATCAGGTCTATCTTACCCAGTTTTTCTTCCATGGGTTTTCTTTTCCATGTTTTTATTAGCTTTACGCCACTATAACAAAATGGTTGATGTAAAGTCGTTCTGAGTAAAGTAGAGGTTTATTTTGTGAAGCGTTCTGGAGGTTCGTGTCCATGGTCAGGCATCTCTGTTGGTTTGGGCCTCTACTAGATGTGAAATGTCATGGTGGGTGTGTGTATTGGTCACGTCTTGAGCCAAGAAGGGAGAGAAGGAAGAAGGTGTGTGGGGGAGAGTGCTGATACAAAACTTACAGAATCCTTTACAGTAGTGGCTGGTGAGTGGTAGAATAATTGACTGTGAGGAACAAGGATTCATGGGGAAAATTGCATCAAGAAAGATCAGGTCTTTCCAGAGATGTAAGAGAAGAAATGGCCTCACAGAGTCCACTCTCCAGGCCCAGTGTAACTTCAAAACTGATGACTAAATTATGCTCCCTATCTTAATTCCAGTAAGGCACATTTTAAAAGAGTCATGGAATTCCTTAGTTTTTTTTTTTTTTTTTAATAATGTCCACCTGTAACCAAGTTGTTACATGGTAGTGTATTCATTTCTCTAGGAAAAATATGCTGAATAATTAAATGCTTTCATGCTTCATTTTTCAATTTACTGAGCTATTCAGCAGAAAATATAGTTCCTATATTCTGCCTGTCCACTACTGTCCTAATTCCCAATTTTTCTCTCTTTACCATTTCCATTAGTGTCTTATTGTTTAGTGTCTTTCAGATCAAGGACTCTCCTTCAGTAATTGGAGAAACAAGCCGGGTATGGTGGTGCACGCCTATAATCCTAGCACTCGGGAGGCTGAGGCAGGAGGATCACTGTGAGTTCGAGACCAGCCTGGGCTGCAGAGTTAGTTCCAGGTCAATCTCAACTACATAGTGAGACCGTGTCTCAAAAAACCAAAAAAAAAAAAAAAAAAGGAGAAACACACACTGGAAGTATACACGGAGTGAGGAAGCCCGTGGAAGGGACTGCATGTGGAGACGGAAGGGAAGAGAGGGCAGAGGAGAGTAATCAGGGCTGTAGTCCTGAGGGTATGTGTGGATAGTCCCACTGCGCAGGAAAGCAACGTTTATGTATTAGGGGCTGCGGTTTAAAGGATTCTGATGAAGAGTTTTCTGCACTCAGGCAATATTCAAGAAAGGTGAACAAATTTGGCTGTTTATCCCTGTGATTGATGAATATCAAATAGACAAATACGCTTAAGAACACGTGCAACAATGCTGTACATATGCAGAGCAGCTGATAACTTGATTCACAACGCATCCCATGCCTCTGCTGTTGTGCCTGAAACTCTGTGTGCTCTCTGCACATTCTGTGACACAGCCCTGTACCGCTTCCCTCTTCATTTCTACCTTTGTGGCAAGTCTTGGAGTGAAAGGCATGAGTGTGGCGACAGTTCCAGTACAGCCGTGGGTTCAGCTTCATTCTCTCACTTGGACTTAGCTGTCTCTTTCAAACTTCCTGAGATCTTAACTGTTTCCCCCACGTGTCACAGATCTGTTTCCTAAGTATGTTTCTGGATAACTACAGGATCTTTATAAATAGCTCTTGACAATTTGTATTTCAGCATTTTTCATGGATAATTTCGGTTCCCTGTGTAGACAGCATTGCAGTTACAAATGGGATGATAAATCACTTCTCAGCAAGAAAATGAAATTATGGGGTTTCATTTTTTCTTAAAGATGATTCCCTCTGCATATATGCTCGTGCTAAATGACACTCAGTGTCTTGGCAGGAAATTGCATGTGATCAAGGTGCTGTAATTTTTACTTTGAGATTAAAACAACTGGTAAATATCTTAGCCGAGAAGTAATATTATTTGAGTGAAATTGTTTTTCCAGGCTAGGAAAACAGTGACTGACTATACAGCCAGGAAAAAAGATGTTTCTCTGGAATGAAAGACGCATTTTCACCCTTTCAGTGTATTTCAGGGCAACCTATCATCCCTTCTTCTCATTTCATTGCCTGTAGTCTTCTGTCATACACATACTGAAGATTATTAGTGTTTTTTGTTATTATTTTATTGTTGGTGCTGAGGATCAATCCTAGGGCCTCACTCATGTTAATCATGTGCGCTGCCAGAAGGACGGTCCAAACCTCTGAAGCTTAGCTCTCTCTATATATTTCAAAAGTAGCAGGACGATGGACAGGTAACATCTATTAGGAGACCCTGAGTGCCTTCCCAAGGTGTATGTATCCCTTTAGATGTGTGTGGCCTTTGAGAGCTCACCCTGCCTCACAGAGGCCGAAACCATGGGTCTCTTAACATTTCCGTGAATATCCTAAACGTCAGTCCAAGGAAATGCGTGTACGTTGCCTTTAAGAGGAAGCTAGCCACCCTCTGGTCTTTGGAGCTCTGGAACGCCACTTCCCCGATACCGCCCTGGCGCCCTAGGCCTTTCCGAACTAAGGAGTTAGGAGGCTGCGGAGCCCCTTCTGGAGCGGCGGGGAGACTTCGTTACCCAGAAGTCCCTGTGGTGCGCGAGACGACGACTGAGCCAATGGGGGCTTTGGCGGGGTCGTTCAGGTGCCTGCGCTCCGTGAGGGGCGGGGCTTCCGGTGTCCTCCTGGAGCCATCTTGGTTGTCCCGTGGTTTCTTAAAATGTTAAGTTTAGGGAGTGTTTTGCTGTTACTGAAATGACAGAGCGGAAGGCCAGGAGAAGCGGTTTGATTCCCAGTGCCCAGAGGAGGGGATGACGCTCAGCTGAGCCGGTCTGGCGACGGCAGTACCTTTACTCTTGTATCCCCGCTCGGGTTCCCCCCTCGGGCTCGGTTGGCGGAAGCCGCACCCATAAGCTTGGCGCAGGTGGGTGCTGCGACCCCGGCCGCTCCATCCCGAATGCTAAGCTCGGAGGGGCTCCTCAGGTCAGGGCCTGTGTGCAGGACTGAAGGGTCTTGTGGGGGTTCACTGATCGTAGCGATAAGGCGTGGGAGATGCCCCTCCTCATGGACCGGCTTGCGTGAAGGCTGCAGGTGCTACGTAGTCCAGCAGCCCGGAGATGCGGGATATTGGTTAGCTGCGAGAAAGAGCGGTTGGTGGAGTCTCATCTGAATGACATCCATAACATCTGGAAGCTCTGGAGGGCGAATAGGAGGGTGTGTCCCGAGTTAGAAATTGATAGTTGGGGAAAGCAGGATAGGGAATTAAGGCAGGAAGGCTGTTGGAGAGACCACTGCAGTTGACCTGCTGAAATACTTAGGCTTGGGTCTGGACCAGAGTGATGGCAGTGGAGGAGCAGTGTGATGAGATGCTGAATAGACTTGAAAGATAAGAGTCCAGAGGATTTCCTAATGCATCAAATATGACTGCAAGAATAATAAGCCACTGGCTCCCAAGCCAACATCTGAATCCTGTTGGAGAAATGGTATTTTAGAGAGACAGCGACTGAGATTTTTTTTGTTCACAACTCTAATCTTCCAAAACGGCTAAGACCTGGCAGAGGAAGGGTTTTGGCTCATGAATGTAGAAAACGAGGCCTGGATATGGTGAAAAACTGGGCTAGGAAAAAGATAGGTGTAAGGCTGTTTAGGTTTACCACCTGCAAGCTTGCCTGATCCTCAAGGCCACTGTCTGTGGAACAAGAGAAAAATCATCCAGAGTAGTGGAGTAAATGGATTCCCGACCAAGCCACTGCTTTTTCCTCCACTACATCTCAGGGCAAGAGGGGATGATTTAGTATTGTAACCAAGAGACCTTGGCAAGCTCCTTTCAGAGCCAGAGCAGGTCTGGTTGCAGAAAGGACTAGTAGCTGACCTACCTGTTCACGTCCTTCCTACAGCTCATTAACCTAAGGACATATGAAACACTGATGTAAATACGAATTAACCACTGTCCCAGTAAGTATGTACGCATTTGTAACATGTGAAGTTACTTAGGAAGTTAAATTTCTGCAAATAGTTCATAATTGGTTTGACATCACCTCTATTTGCTTATCAAGGGAGATCTGTAAAATCTTAAAATGCTAAAAGTATACACCCAATTTCAATGTCTTACTATTTCGTTTGCACTGAATACATACAAAACAATCATAATATGACTAGCAATACCTGGTATGTAGCGTGTGAGGCTGTTTTACCTGTATGAGCCTTGTGAGGTAGGAACCATTCTTATCCTCTGCAGATGAGTCTCCGGGATATTCTCAATTCTATTTTCAGTTCTTTTCCAGAGCCGTAGATCTGCTAAGAAGCTCTTAAGTGCTGAAGTTTGATGAGCTGTTTATACAGACAGATTGAGATCAGTTTTTTCTAAGGCAGAGTAGAGAAGTGGTGGTCCAGCCTGTGATATTCTAATAGTGGCATATTTCTCATGGTCTCTCTCTTCCCCAGGGTCCACTGATGATGGCAGAAATGGATCCTACACAGGTTAGTAGAGGATTTCCTACCTTATACCACTCTAGTTACCTCCAAGATGGTTTTGTACCCCAGTATAATGAAAGGTGGTGTGTTGAGACTTGTCCTTCTCCCTCTCATGTATGAAGACTAGTTGGTTCCATAGGGCTGTTTCCTATATTTTGTAGTTCTCATTTTTCACAGATGAGTTAAAGTATGCCAACATTGTAGGCACAGGATCCAGAACGTTTAAATGCTTGGAAGTAAGACAGAGGAAACAAAGTCTATGTGTGGTAGGAGTGCAGGCTGTAAGAAGGATGGCTAGAGGCACATAGACACCAGGCCTAGAGTGACCATGAGGCTCTGGGCCTCATCTCGGCTACAGAAGAGTGAAGGAAAAGTAGGCGGTGGTGTGACCTAGATTTTTAGTGTATTGTGAACTAAAATTGTTCACATTTTATGATGTAAGAAGTGAGGATGCTTGGGAGATGAGATGAAAATAGAATTAGGAATATCTTCCTGATTTCTTGTTTGGAAGAGTGGGTAGATGTTCTATCAATTAAGATGGGGGATGTCAGCAATATGAACAACGTTCAGAGGGAATGCAGGATTGAGTTTTGTCCATGCCACAAATATTCCAGATATTCCTGGTGAAGGAGTTCTGGTCAGAGACATCCACAGTATTGTGGCTGGCATGTGGACTAGAATGAAGCTGCGGGTAGAAGTTGGGAGACAGCATCTCTTATGTTACCATGGATGTGGATGCTGTGGAGGAAAGGACACCAGTTGCAGTGTTGCTAACCCTTAATCAGGGTGAGGTGATGGTAGGTGTTGGTGGTGGGTGAGCTTAGTGCAGCTGGGATTTATATGAGGTTTTTTTGTTGTTGTTGTTTTTGTTTTGGTACCTGGGATTGAACTCAGGCCCTTGTGTTTGTGAGGCAGGTGCCAGAACTACTGAGCTAAATCCCTGCCCCCCCCCCTTTTAATTTGATTTATTGGTACATTCTAGGTAGACAGTACAGTTACATTCATTACTGGGATCTTGTGCCTTTACATGCCAGGTGTTTTTGTTTTTTGTTTTTTTTGAAACAGGGTCTCACTATGTAGTTGAGACTGACCTGGGACTCACTATGTAGCCCAGGCTGGTCTCGAACTCACAGCGATCCTCCTGCCTCAGCCTCTCCAGTAGTGCTGGGATTATAGGCGCGTGCCCACCACAACTGGCTTACATGAGGTTTTGATGAGCAAATAGTCCTGACTTTTTTGGACAAGATGTGTGATGCAGAAGCTGGAAACAGCTAGGAGTGAGGTCCCTGCCTAGGTTTAGGCGGCTTTAAAGTGAGAAAAAGGGCAGAGGGGGAGATCTTCAAAGCAGGGTTTTGGGCTGCTCCTGATGTTAGGGTACTTGGGTGTTCTGGGTCAGGACTGGGGCTGAATCAAATGTGCCATGTAGCACCTGGTTTCCATGTGTGGAGTGGCCAGATAGGTAATGGCAATGTGTACCGTGTGGGCTGTGATGGAGGTGTGTTCAGAGTGATGTGCAGGTAGAGGGGTGTGAACGGTTAACTCTGGGCCCTGAGATCAGGCACATAAGGAGTTTGGTTGTCTGGGAAGTAAGATCTGAAGGAGCCCACAGTATTGGCTGGCCAGAGGGGCTGGAGTTTGGCATACATAGCAAGCCTGCAGTTTAGATTGTCCTCTCCTCTCCTCTTGTTTAGATTGTGCTTCCTCCCCTCCCTCCCCTCTCTTCTTTTTTTCTTGTGTACCAGACTCAGGGCTCAAAGAAAATGAGAGAAAAGGCAACAGTTCCACCAGGACTGGTATCTCTGTTCCACATGGGGAAGGTGTAGAGGAGATTGAGCAGTGGATGGTTGTAGAGGAGAAGGACTTAGAACCTAGAGAGAGAAAAATGTAGCAGTGGTTGTACTTGCGAGGTTTCAGTTTATGGATATGAGTGAAAGCGGTGACAAAAAGTTATTTATTCCTTACACTTTCCAAAGGGGATGTACACAGGGTCATATGACAAAAAATTGTCTTGGATAGGAGGCATAATGCAGGAGATATATATGTCTTTCCCTTGTGAGCCCCAGTAAAGACAAAGCAAAGCATGACAGCCTGCTTTAAGTTTGGCTGCTTTGAATAATTCTAGCATACTGGGGGCATGGGAGCTGCCCTGGTTGTCCAGTACCTGCCCCGTGTTGATTTAGGACAAGGAAAATAGTGACTTTGGCTGTGAAAGTTAGATGAGAAGGTCATTCAGAATATGTGCATGTCATGGAACAAACCTACCTCTTAGTTTAGCTCTTTAGTTACTGGATGCCAAATAGATGAATCTAAATCGAAGAAGCATGGTTAGAAAACAAGCTGTGCATTACTGACCTGTCTTCATTGTGGCAGGGCCGTGTAGTCTTTGAGGATGTGGCCGTCTATTTCTCCCAGGAGGAATGGGGGCACCTCAGTGAGGCCCAGAGATTGCTGTACTGTGACGTGATGCTGGAAAACTTGGCACTTTTGTCTTCACTAGGTAAGGCCCTCACACCCACTCAGCGTCCTGGTTGAGCTATGGTTTCCTTGTTACCCAAGGCAGCTCTGTCTTCCCACATTCTGACCAGGGCATAGAGTTCTTCACTGGTTTCCTGGTAGTGTATTATGGGAGCTGTGGAGCTCTGTGCTTTGTACCCCTCTCCCCATTCAGCCCCATCTCTTGCTGCTCTGAGGGCTTGCAAAAAAAAGACTTGAGCCAGAAACATTGAGTTCCTCTAAGAGACCCTAATGCCCTGCCTGTCCCTAGCTAGGTCATTCTGTACATATGTGTGGAAGGTCCATGCTTTAGATGTCCCCTTGTTCTTACTGACATTTTTGGTGTCTTGTGCCAGGAATATCTGCACTGACCTGGTGGTCACCAGTTGGGGGCCACTGGATTGATTCTGCAGGACTTTTCTGTGATGTTGTGATTATAGCATGTGGGATGCCATGGGGTGGTCCCCTGGACATGTTCTTCACTACCTTTCTCTGTCTTTCCCCTTCGAATGACCTCTTCCAACTTCCATTCGAGTCAGTTTGAGTGATAGAGGTCCTGGGTACCTGGGAGAGTGGATATGAATACCAGTGATTGTAATAGGGACTCGCAGGCATGGTCCTGGTGCCAGGGAGTTGGGAAAGGGCATCTTTCTTTTTTCTCTTAAATTCTTTTATTGGTACATTTTAGGTATACAATACATTTACATTTATCACTGGGAGGAAAGGGCATCCTATCAGAGTTTGTTTTTTTTTTTTACATTGGGAACCTTTCCTATACCTGCCATTGTTTGATGCCAAAACCAGTGGCAAACCTCCTTTCTAGCTTTTCTTCCCCACTGTCATTTGTTTAGACAAACGTCTACCCCTGGTCCTACATCTTACCCTCCTCTTCTGTGGCCTCACCTCTCACACAATACTCTCCATTGCTTCCTTGGCGGAGCCTTCTAACACATGGTCTATGCTTATGGTGCAGTGAGCTATGCATGTATCACTCAGTAGTCCTTGGACTCTGTCAGAATTAGATATCTCTGCATCTGGACACCACCTTTTCTTTCTTTCTTTCTTTCTTCTTTTCCCTTCCTCCCTCCCTCCCTCCCTTCCCTCCCCTCACTATGTAGGTCAGGCTGGCCTTGAACTCATTATGTAGCCCACACTGGTCTTGAACTCACAGTGATGCTCCTGCCTCAACCTTCGAGTGCTGGGATTAGAGGCATGTGCCACCATGCCCAGCTGGACACAGCCTTCTGTATACTGCTCCCCAGTCACCAGCAGCCAAAGCCTGGTGAAAGTATTTGCAGAGGAGTGGCATAGGGAGCCTGCTTCTATTTCCCCTGCTGTACCTCTCTTTTTGTCCTTATTCATCACCAAGGCTCTATGCATACCAGGCCCTCCTCTTAATGGCTTTATATCCATCTCCTGGCAGGAAGCCCGTGGACTTAATATGGATAGGTGACACATTTGGGATGAGGATCCTTTCCCACCAAAGTCAACATGTACCTCACTAGCATGTTCTCTTCTTACAGGTTGCTGGCATGGACCTAAGGATGAGGAGGCACCTTCTGAGCAAGGAATTTCTGTAGGAGCATCACAGGTTACCACTCCAAAGCTAGGGTCAACCACTGAGAAGACCCAGCCTAGGGAGACATGTGACCCGCTCCTGAAAGAGATTCTGCGCCTAGCTGAACACAGTAGAACACAAACTGAACAAAAGATGTATCTTTATGAGGCAGACCTTTACCAGCCTCCTAAGCAGAATCTTTCCGGAAGGGACAATTGGAGATTTTTGAAGAACCACTGTGTTCATGTGGCAGAAAGAATTTTCCCAAGCAAGGAGGGGTGGAAAGAATCGCCAGCTACTTCGTGCCTTCTCCAGCACCAGGCCCCTTGCTGTGCGTGGAAGTCCAACAGGGAAACCAAGGGCAGGGAAGCCCTTCCAGCCAGACACAATTACACATGCAGTAAATGTGGAAAAGCCTTCAGATGTAAATACTCACTTGTTGAGCATGAGAAAACTCACACAGGAGAAAGGCCTTATCAGTGTAGCAAATGTGGGAAATTCTTTAGGTATAATGCCAACTTCATGAAACATCAGAGTATTCACAGTGGAGAAAGGACTTACGAGTGTAGAGAATGTGGAAAAGCATTTATGTACAACTATAGACTGATGAGACATGAGAGGGTTCACACTGGAGAAAGGCCTTATGCGTGTGACATTTGTGGGAAATTCTTTAGGTACAGCTCTACCTTCTTTAGACATCAGAGAGTTCACACAGGAGAAAGGCCTTATGAGTGTAATGTATGTGGGAAATTCTTTATGGACAGTTCTACTCTCATTAAACACCAAAGAGTTCACACTGGAGAAAGGCCTTATAAGTGCAGTGAATGTGGGAAGTTTTTTAGGTACAACTCCACTCTCATTAGACATCAGAGAATTCACAGTGGAGAAAGGCCTTATGAGTGCAGCATATGTGGGGAATTCTTTAGGTACAGCTCCAACCTTGTTAAACATTGGAGAAATCACACTGGAGAAAGGCCTTACAAGTGCAGTGAGTGTGGGAAATGCTTTAGGTACCACTGTAGGCTCATTAGACATCATCGAGTTCACACTGGTGAGAGGCCTTATGAGTGTAGTCAGTGTGGGAAATTCTTCCGGTACAACTCCAACCTCATTAAACATTGGAGGAATCATACTGGAGAACGGCCTTATGAGTGCAGGGAGTGTGGGAAAGCCTTTAGCCACAAACATATACTTGTTGAGCACCAGAAGATCCATACTGGAGAGAGACCTTATGAATGCAGTGAATGCCAGAAGGCCTTCATTCGAAAATCCCACCTGGTTCATCACCAGAAAATCCATAATGAAGAGAGGCTGGTGTACTCTGTGAATGTGAGGAATTCTTTAGGTACATCTGCAGCTTCATTAAACAGAGATTTTACCATGGAAAAAATTTACCATTGACTTAACTGGACAGCATTTTTTGAATTTCCATTTTACCTGCAGTTAATCTCCGGAGCTTCTTATCTTGCAGAAGTAAAACTATCCCCCTTAAACAGGAATGCCTCATTTCCTTTCCCTATTGGCCCTGACTACTGCTACTCTACTTTGTAACTAAGAGTTGGACACCTATTGCTATCTTACGGATGAAGTCATACAGTATGCCTTTTCATGACAGGCTTGCTTACTATGTCTAAAGTTCATTTATGTGTAATGTGTCAGAAATCTATTGCTTTTTTTTCAGTGAAATAATATTCCATGGTATATGTATACCATATGTCTCTGGTTAATGGATACTTGGGTAGTTCAAACGCTACACATTTGAGGCCAGCCTGGACTACATAGTAAGTTCAAGGCCAGCCTTAACTACATAGCAAGACCCTGTCTAAAAATCAAAAACTTCAGCAGAGTACTAATCAGTATATGCATGCACTGAACCACCAGAGGACAAGTAAAAAATCTACTGACGGATTAGATTTAACAATTTCCAAGGCATATTCAGAGACCAGAAGAGTTCCGGGTCCAGTCAGTGTGAAGAGAAAAACTTATAATTCAGGAACTATCAAGGAGAGAATGTAAGCCGGGCGCAGTGGTGCAAGCCTTTAATCCCAGCACTCGGGAGGCTGAGGCAGGAGGATCGCTGTGAGTTCGAGACCAGCCTGGGCTACATAGTGAGTTCCAGGTCAGTCTCAACTACATAGTGAGACCCTGTCTCAAAAAAACAAAACAAAAAAGGGAGAGAATGTAGAATGATTATACCATAACGGTACACAGGGAATTAGCTTTGAAATAAATCTGCGATAGTGCCACCTCAAAATGCTTAGAATTGAGATCCCAAAAGATCATATTGTTTCCTACTAACTTAACAATGTAGGAGAAAAAAATCATTTATAGAAATACAAAATTTTTCCATTCTCCAAAAAAGCAAAACTCAATCAATGAATGCAAGTACTAGTATTAGACAAGATAGATTTTTAAAGGAAGGAAAATTACTGTGAAGAGGGTCATGATAGAAATCAACTCATTAAATAGACATAACAGGAAATATTTATTCACTTAATAAAATGACTTCAAAATATCTAAGAAAAAAGGGCCAGGGATTTAGCTCAGTGATGCTTCTGCCTGCCTTGCAAGCACAAAGACCTGAATTTGGTCCCTGATACCAAAAACATAAATATATATATGGAAAAAGTAAGTATACTTTTATATTCAAAGATGTCAAAAATTCTTTTCAAATAACTGATAATCCAAACACAGAAACTCAGGAAACAAAAAACTTATACAATATAATTAGCCATTGCGACCTCTTGACATTTTTAGAACTTTTTACCAAATAGGAGTACAACATGCATTCATTTCAAGTGAATGTGCAACACTTACCAAGTAGCTAATATTTCGGCCAATAAAGCAAGTCTCAGTAAATGTGGATAATTCAACTCATGAGGTGTACATTCTAAAGTGGAATTAAATTGGAAATCTCCAGAAAATAAAGTACTCAAATATACGGAAACTAAACAATATACTTCTAACTACAGCCATGTATCAAAGAAGAAATTTAGATATAAGCTGGCAAGATTTTTAAACAACTAAAATGAAAATAATGTATTAAAAAAATTTTTTTTTGGTTTTTTGAGACAGTCTCACTCTGTAGTTGAGACTGACCTGGAACTCACTGTGTAACCCAGGCTGGTCTCGAACTCACAATGGTCCAGCCTCAGCCTCCCGAGTGCTGGGATTACAGGAGTGAGCCACCATGCCTGGCATAATGTATTAAATTTTGTGGAAGGTTTCAAAAGAAGGATCTCTTTGTGCTAAAAAGTAGCAAAAGAAGAGAAAAGAAATTCAGCAAAAGCTAAGGTCAAAATGGGGGAAAAAACAAAGTAGAAAAAATTAATGAAACCAAGTACTTTAATAAGATCAATAAAATTAATAAGTCAACTGATTAGGAATAAAATAGTAATACTGTATAGATATTAACAGTAAAAGGGGCTGGGGCATGGTGGGTGGTGCACGCCTTTAATCGGCACTGGGAGGACTGAGGCAGTAGGAACGCTGCAAAATTGGAGGCCAGGCTGGGCTGTAAAGTGAATTCAAGACGAGTCTTAATTACATAGTAAGACCCTGTCTCAAAACAAAACAGACAGAAACCGGGAATTTAGCTCAGTGGTTCCAAAGCTTGCCTCGCAAGTGCAAGGTCTTGAGTTCGATCCCCAGTACCAAAAACAAACAAGTAAAACAGGCAAACAAACAAACAAAAAAACAGTATCAGGAATAAGAGTGGGCATCAGTACAGATATTACATACTCCTAATAATTTAATATTTTGAAAACATAAAAGAATCTATCAAAGTTCATTCTATTGGGGGACATATATATTGTGCAAATTTATAAGTTTAAAAAATTCAATTCTGCACCTGAAACGTGTAAATATGTTCATATATTCATAACTTGTATAGCCCTCTATCATGGGCATTAAACTTGTACTTAAAAACTTCCCCACAAAACAAACTCATACAGTCTCACTACTGAATTCTACCAAACATTTAAGGAAGAATTATCAACATTTCCATAAATTCAAAGTAAGGAATATCTCCCAATTTATAAAGATAACATTGCACAGAATACCAAAACCAAACCACATTAAAGAAAATTAGCAACTAACATCCCCCATGAATACAGATGCAAACATTTTAAAAGAAAATAACCAAATTAAATTCAACACTTACCAGCAATACCTAAAAAGAATAATACATCATTACCAAATAGACATTTCCTCAGAAATGCAGGGTTGGTATAACACTGGAAAATCAGTCAATTTAATTTGCCACTAAGAGTAAAGAAAAACACATACAGTATTATGATTACCAGTATCTAAGAAAAAGTCCCCATAAATTTCTATCTTGTATTAACACCTTCATGCAGTTCCCTCCCACCCTTTATCAGAATGAGTCCACATGACCTACAGGTTATCAGAAATGCTCCCTAGCAGGTCCATTGGCTTGGCTCGGCTCCTCTGTGAGTTCTCTCTAGATCACTTGTTTTGGAACTAATTGTCCTCAGTGAAATATTAACAAAAGAGCAAATTACTGAGACTTAGAACAATGTGAATGAATCAAAGTCATTATGAAGAATTAAACCAGTTACACTTGAGTGTATGTTGCATTATTCCGTATTTATAAAATCCAGTGGCAGCAAATCAGTTGTCTGGTGACAGGAGACTATAAAGGGAATCAGGTAACTTTTGAATTCATTAGTGCAAAATGTGCACCAAGTTATGAAACTACACACTACTAATATGTGCAGTGTGTTGCAGAAAATAAATACAGGCAAGTCCTTAGATTTTTCTGTAAATCCTCAAAATAAAGCCCTAGGGGACTGGGGAATTGGCTGTTTCCACCACCTGCCTCGTAAGGGCCTGAGTTCGATCCTCCATATTAAAAAAAAAAATGCCGTAGTGATGGAACACATGTTGATACATATTTATTGAGACAAGAACTCCTGGGTTCAAGGGATCTGTCTTAGCCTCCTGAGTAGATGGCCTTCAGGAGTGTCTCATTTTGCCCAGCTAAGGTGGACTCATTCTTAGGAGGGTCAGATTCCTTGTAGTCTGCTGCAGTCTCCAACTCCCTATCAGTGTCCCTGTACCAATTATGATTTTGACCTGGTCCAAGGATATTTGCCTACCAAATGATAAACTTCAGATTCCAAAGGGTCACGCTCTTCTCAAAAGATTTGGGAAATAAAATACTCTCTGAAAGTAAGGAACTCAATTCAATCTCTCCCGAGACACACTAGTGTCACAACAAATGTCCACTGATCAGGGTGACCTCGATCACACAAATGATTTTGTCATACAGATGCCAAGAATGGGCCCATTACAATCAGTATTGTTAGAAGCTCTTATGCAGCAATGCATGTTGGGCTGACACTGCATGAGAGCTATGTTTTGCCATCCTATCACCTCTTAGACACACACACAGCTTACAAAGTTATCCCTTCACGTTTATGGAGCCCAATTCTGTCTCCAACCCAACCTATACAGAGAAAAGAATATTAGAGTTACAAGGAATATAAAAATTAAAGCATTTGTCACAACACCAGAACAAGATGGGGCAGGCAGTTTTGGATTAGGTACCTTGGAGGATAGACATCCTATCATGAGTGTAGAGATCAGCAATGTCCCTGCAGAAGGGAAATAAGCAGACACAGAATCCTCTTGGCCAAAATTGGATCATACCTATGCTTAAGCCAACTTGGGTGGGGTAGAAAAGAAAAGTATTTGATGGGCTTGGGCTCCTAATGATTTCAAGGAAGAGAACACAGAGGTGTGCCTTTCAAAGCACACCGATGTGCACCAGGCAGGACTCTGCTAGTGCAAAGAAGGTGACTCTGTCAGAGGCAATGGCAGTTAGAGAATTTTGGCAAGGGTTCTAGGTCAGAAAATATAGCACGACCCCAGGAAGCTTCACCTGTAGGTGGCACTCAAGATTTCCTCAGTGCTGGTGTTCACATACGTGAGCTCCATTTCTGGCTGACAGCTGTATACAACTATTGAACTCTACTCTGGCGTTGGTCATCACGGTGAATAAGGAGATGGTACAGTTCCCGCCAACCTAAGGCCTTTCTGCAGTGTGAACTTTCCAGTGCCGGATGAGGGAAGCTCTTTGCCTGAAGGCTTTTCCACATTCACTGCACTTGTATGGTCTTTCTCCAGTGTGAATCCTATGGTGCTGAACAAGTACATGCTTATGGCTAAAGGCTTTCCCACATTCACCGCACACATATGGCTTTTCACCATTGTGAACCCTTTGGTGTGCAATAAGATCAGAGCTTTGGCTGAAGAACTTCCCACATGCAATGCACTCGTAAGGTCTTGTTCCAGTGTGAACACTCCAATGTTTAATGAGTCTGTACTTGTGACCAAAGTATTTCCCACATTCACTGCACTCGTAAGGCTTTTCTCCAGTGTGTACACTCTCATGCTGAACAAGAGTGGATTTGTGGCTGTAGGCTTTCCCACACTCACTGCATTTATATGGCCTTGCTCCAGTGTGGACTCTCTGATGTACAATAAGGTTAGAGCTATGATTAAAAACCTTTCCACAAATGCCACACTCATAAGGCATTTCACCAGTGTGGATCCTTTGGTGCTGAGCAAGTATGGGTTTGCGGCTGAAGGTTTTCCCACATTCACCGCACTCGTACGGCCGTTCTCCAGTGTGGACTCTCTGGTGCTGAACAAGTGAGTCTTTGCGGCTGAAGGCCTTCCCACATTCACTGCACTTGTACTGCCTTCGGCCACTGAGAAAGGCATCTTCCCTGGTGCCGCCGCCATGTGGGTTCCACCTATTGTGAGGGGCCTGGTGCTGGAAAACACTTGAGCTGCTTGATGAGTCCTTACAGCTCTTCCCTGTTATAAAAGGCATTGGTGAGGGCCGTACAGGACAGCTGTTCTGAAGAAAAGTCTTGCCTTCCTCCCTCCTAAAGGATTTCTCTTCACCATGCTGCTTCTGGTGCTGGTGAAGATTTGCACTGAATTGGAACTGTCTCCCATACACTACACCCGTGTATGGTATCTGCCAAGCGTGTGCTTCCTGGTATTCAGCAAAGTGTAAAATGTCTTTCAATACCAGGCTATACATCTTGCAGGAGTGGGCCTTCTGGATAGAAGGGCTTCCCCTAGGACTCCGGATCTGTGACGCTCCTTCTGTAGAAGTACTCTGCTCACGAGGAATCTCCTCATCCTCCACCCCATGCCAATAACCTGAGGCAGAGAAATGCTGGTGAAATGCAAATTGACCATGGTTGGGGGGACTGCCTCAGTACAAATGTGTCTGACACAACTAAGATAATCGGTGACAAGAGGTCAGGATGGGGCCTAAGCTCAAGTGAAGTGAAGTCTGACGTGTAGTAGGTGGCATCTCATGGTCATAAAACAGAGGAGGCCTCGACAGGGAGAGGATATAGAAGTGGGGTACAACACAAGAAGAGGTAGGGTCTCTGGTGAAGTTTTTCTATAATCAGATTCCTTGGGTGCTGGGGACAGGTAAAAGGTGCACAGAGGGGTTACCTTTATGTTCAAGAAAATCAAACTGCTACTGGGTAACTGGTGTTTAAGGACCATGCAGGGTATGTGTATTTCTCATAACACACTGAGTACAGGCCAGTGTTGGACAGCACTGCAGAGAGAGAGAGAGAGAGTGGAGAGGAACAGCTGAGACATGGAGACAGGGAAACAGACAAGTTAGAGGTTCAGGTCAGAGCACAAAAGATGAGAAATGAAGTGTGGCTAATGCTCTTGACACTGAAACAACTATGGGCATAGAGGTTACAGAATAATTACCCACTTGCACTCACCACACCCAGCTAGAATCTCTTCAGCAATGACTGGAGTCATATGCATGCAGGTCTACTGCCCAACTCCAGGGAAGCAACTAGATGGAACATAAAAGATGTATATCCTGGGCCAGGGATTTAGCTCAGTGGTTCTGGTGACTGCTTTGTAAGTGCAAGGACCTGAGTTCGACTCCCAGTACCAAAAAAA
>NW_022900931.1:68311086-68318009 GCF_012274545.1 Fukomys damarensis
AAAAAAAAAAAAAAAAAAAAAAAAAAAAAAAAAAAAGATGTATATCCTGAAGGGAAGGCAGGATGGTCAAATGGCCGGCACAGAGAAGAAAACCAAGTGTTGTAAAATAATCTCAAAGGAGTCAGCCCATTGGTCTCAGCAAGTAGTGATCAAACTTGTCATTACATTTCTTGGCATAGGTCAGCCATAGGAAATGTCAGCTAGTGGGCAGAGTCTTGGTAACACAAGTACAGGGGGAGATACCCAGTCAGGGAGGAGGCAAGATGAATATGATTCACTGGGTTGACTCTAAGACGTGTGATTGCCAGATCTATCATTTGGGGCTACTCAAAAGCAGGAGGCAGCAGGGCACATTCAGGCCTATCATCCACAGCACTTTCAGGGAACTGGGGAAGGCAGTAGAGCCCATGGCTCTGACACAGGAAGGACAAGGCTGACCTGGGGAGAGTCCAGTCCAGGACACTGGGGTAGGTGTGATGGCCTTACCCAGTGAGGCCGTAAGAGCAAAGTTCTCCAGCATCACATCTTGGTACAGGAACCTCTGAGCCTCATCAAGGAGTTCCCACTCCTCCTGGGAGAAGCACACGAACACATCCTCAAAGTTCACCTGCCCCTGCCACAATGGGGAGAGCCAAGTCCATAAGCAGCCTCTCTCCCGAGGACCCCCATCCATTCCCCCACTTAACTGCCACTTACCTAACTCTTCAACTCAGAGGAAATAACAACCAGGTGACACTGGTGTCTGCTCTTTTCTCAGTCCTACTAATCATGTCCACCCATAGTAACAATAGGCAGCTGGGCAGAAGAGGACCATTTAAATTCTGGGCATGGCTCTACCTTCTGCCAGGTAATTCCTCTGGGGTTGCTAAGGTCATTCTTGTCAGCCAACCTTGAGCTCATCTTGCTCTCTTAGGCTTAGTACAAAGGCCCAGGGCCTATCAGTCTATACTTGTCCATGTGTATATCATTCTTTGGATCACACCTGTTCCAAAACTCCATCCTTCCACCCAGTTAGTAGCTTCCATCCTCACCTTTCTAGCTCACTAACTGTACTACCATTGTGATGTAATTCTCTACCCTAAACCCCAGTCTCTCCATCATCATCTAACTTTCTGTCTCCACCACGGACTCCTGTGTACAGCTCCAGTTCTGCGAGCCCACCGGTCTACTTGGTAACTCCACTCAGTGTTCTCTGGATCCTCTCAGACTCTTCACATGGCCAGAAATAAAAGCCTGATATCCACAGTGAAAGATACGTCCAACACTGACTTGCTGATCTCAGATATGGAGCTCCTATCCTTCTCACTGATAAGTCTAAAAACCTCAGTGCATTGTTTTTCTGTCTCACACTAGAAATTTCAATCCAATCACTTCTCCTGTCTACATAGCCGTCCCTCTGGCCCATTTGTTGTCACCATTTACCTGAAATAAATTAGTAACTTTTCTTTTTGGTCCCTTTGCCTCCATTACACCTCAATAAATTTTAGCAAGCCCAGTCAGCTCTCCACCTGGCATCTAGAAAGAGGCTGATAAAACCTGGGTCAGATTACCTCCCTCTTCTGCTCCACACTTCCCAATTCCTTGGAATAGAGGTTCTGTTCCTCTGCCAGCCATTTCAGGCCTGACTTTTGCTTCTCTGCCCTTGACTCCTGACAGACATAGCAGAGACCCGCAGCTTCTTCAGGTTGTTTGGGGGTGGGGGTGGGGGTGGTCCTTGCTATATAGTTCTGGATGGACTTGAAATGACATAGCCCATACTAGCCTTAAACTTGCAGCAATCCTCTTGCCTCAGCCTCCCCAACTGTTGGATTACAGGTGTGTGCTACCATGCCTGCATGACCTGAAGTTTCTTTATACTCCCATCTCAGTCTCATCTCAAGTATTTGCTCATGTTGGCTCACGTGTATAGAACAACTTTTCAACCTATTTCAATGTTTGGTAGAAATGGGAACTTCTCCATACCACCCCTAGGCTGGACTCCGGACCCTGAGCTTGGGATTTCTCTAGGGCATTCACATTCAAGGAAAAAAAAACAAAAAAATCACAGTCCTGGAGACCATATAGGTGAGCGTGGGCTTGGTGAGCCCATGGACATCCTTCCCTCACCTGTTTAGGTACCATAATTACTTCTGAGTTCACAGGAACCTGTGGAGAGAGGGAAACTGTGAGGCGAAAGAAACCATTAAGCCCCAAGAGCTCTAGTGTATCCCTGACTCCCACTATGCTACAAGTGACCTGGAGCTCACTGTCTACCTCCTCTACCTGTTTTCTGGGTCGCCTCTGAACAAACGTGTTACTAACGTGTTGGACTCGTTCTCAGTCCAAGTGTGCCTCGCCATTCGCATCTTTTCCATACCTATACTATTCTTCCTGAACAGTCTTGAGTTCACTCTCTAAATCCTCACATTACATATCTCCCCCGTTCATACGCTTCCATGGATCCCAACGCCTCTGAGCAGAACTCCAGCTGCCCAGGTCCCCCGAACACTCCTTGTGTGCCGCACCTGGAGCTTTTTTGCACATGTGGATCCCGGTCGCTGTGCGGTCCTTTCGCCACCTACATAACTAACTGGCTGTCCGAAAAGGACTCAACCACAAGAGCCTCCACTGCTCCAGACCTAGGATTCCGAACTAGGACCCAGGGACGAACCCACCTGCGCAGTGTCTATCATTGCGGCCACCGCCATCAGTTCTGAGGACCAAGAAGGGAGAGCGACAGGTGCGGGGAATAGGGTTCCACGCCCGCAGCCTAGTCCAGCCCGGCGCCAGGTCGCACGGGCGGCGCCACTACGGAGTCTCAGGCCCGGCTGTTTGGACGACAACGCCTTCTCTCTGGTTTTCCTTCTGTTTTCCCCTTTTCGTCACTAGAGGTCTGACGTTGCGTTCCGGGGACTCACCTATTAACAAAAAGGAAACATGTCCGCCGGAGGAGGTAACAGGAAGTCCCACCCTGCCATCCTCCCCAGCAACGGAAACAGCCCTTTCCCGGGTTCCGCTGGGCTCAGAGCCGCGGGGACTCCAGGGTAATGCGGTTTTTACGGCACCCAAATGGCGCAGGCCACCCGGGCGACCTTCAGAATGTAGTCTCAGGGACTCCACGGGGAATGGCGTTTGGGTGGAACTTCTTCACATCTAAAAGGAGCTGCGTGCGACTATCTGATGAGTGTAGTCTATTACTAATCGCAAAAATACTCAGAGACATTAGGTGAATGCAGGGAATGCTGACGCGGGGGTGGGAAGGGCAACGCAGATTTCTGTAGCTAGAAGCTATTCTGAGGATTACGGTACTCTGAATGCATTGAGCCTAAAACTCCAGAGCTAAGTTTTCAAAGCCTCAGCATTTTGGGTCAGGCACAAGACAGAAAAGATTTCATGGCAATAACAAATTAAGGATGTTCGGTGGCCCTGAAGCTAATGGATGATTCTTACGATTCTGGTTAACTCAGAACATATTTCTCTTGCCTGTCAGTAATTGTGCCAAACCTCGAGAGTAACATTCTTTTTCAAAAATATTCTATACTTTGTATACAAACACGTAACCAATAACATTTAGTGTTTTACAAATATCTGAAAAGGTGGGTGATTTACCAAATGTCGTCTGGCAATGAAAAGAACGACATGAAGAGTTTCTGTCCAGAAGAAATAACCACCAACTAAAGTGCTATCCATGGCTAAACAGTCTTTTATGAAAGTTTGATAGGAGGCTCTGTGAGGCCAAAAAAGATAAATGTAATGGAAATACATTTGCACAAAATATAAATTTGTTAATGTAATACTAAATGATAAAAAATGTTGATCCAGGAAAATCTTCAATGGGAGAAGAAAACGTAATGGAAAGTAAGGTTTGTCTTTTGATTAACATAGCTACTTATGGTGCTGGGAAGTATACCTCCTTATGCTGTAAAAATCAGTGTATCCCTATATATAACTGCAGTAACCAATAATGAAAGGAGGCTTATTGCTTGATGTTTTAAATCTTTTATAGTTCCAAGTAGAAAGTAAATATATTCACAACCTATACCCTAATTATTCTTTATAATTTTAGCTTAAATATAATAAATACACTGAATCAGAATTCGGTACCACAGCATGTTCTGTCCAAAATAAAATTTAACTCAAAACGAGTCATGTAACAAGAGAAAATATTTCAGAAAGTACAACTTCTAAAAAAAAAGAAAGAAGAAAGCCGGGCATGGTGGCACACGCCTGTAATCCCAGCACTGGGGAGGCTGAGGCAGGAGGTGCCGGGCATGGTGGCACACGCCTGTAATCCCAGCACTGGGGAGGCTGAGGCAGGAGGATCGCTGAGTGGTAGAGGTTTCAGTCTATAATCAGCTGGCTCCAAGGTAGGGTGGCTTGGCAGAGGGGAGTTGTAGAGCAGAGCTAGTTCATGGCAAGCAGAAGACAGCAAAAGCAAACAAGCAAATCACTTTAACAGCATCTTCCTGCTTCTTTATCTTATCCATGTTACTTAGGGCAAGGAGCACTCACACCCTTAATCCTAATACTTTGAACCTAGCACTGTCCTATGAATTAAATCATACACTCTAGGTCGTCACCTCTGAAAAAATCCCACCTATAACTGCATGAGGCTTTGCGGAGACATCTAAAGACAAACCATAACATAGTTAAACAAAGAAACAACGATCTCAGTGTACAATTTTTTTTTTTGAGGCAGAGTCTCACTATGTAGTTGAGACTGACCTGGAACTCACTATGCAGTCCAGGCTGGTCTTGAACTCACAGCGATCCTTCTGCCTCAGCCTCCGAGTGCTGGGATTACAGGCGTGTGCCACCATGCCCAGCTCTCAGTGTATAATTTATAATTAGTGTATCATTTATAATTATCTGTGAGTCTGAGATAAAACAATAACACTACACAGCACCATAAGATCTGTGGTCAAACTATGTGCACTGTATGCCATGCAGACCTTTAGGGTCCTTTATTCTAGGAACCCAGACATTTAGTATTCCTGGTTGCTACAGCTCAACAATAAGAAAAATGTGAACAAAAGTAACATTTCAAGATCAATGTTTGCATTCCTTATAAACATGGAAATAATCATAAATGCTGAAAATAGGATGCCAGAGGCTATAGAGAAAATGTATAGACTCAGAATTTGTTTTTCTTTTTCTTTTTTCATTTTGAGACAGGGTCTCACTATATAACCCAGGCTGGCCTTGAACTCGTGGCGATCCTCCTGCCTCAGCTTCCCAAGTGCTGGGATTACAGGCGTGTGCCAACACCCCTAGCTTGTTTTTGTTTTCCCTTCAAAATATCTTCGTGGAATTTATTTTGGGAATTCAATGATAGGTAAATTTATTGTATAGATAATCATTTTGCCTAAACGAAATGACTAAGTAATCTTTCTTCCCTCACTGTGATAGTTGGAATATGAAAAAGTTCCCTAAAGACTCTTGTACTGGGGACTTGTTCCTCAGTACTGCAATAGTCAGCGGTGACAGTTTGGGAAGTGGCTGAATCCTGAGGGCTCCAATCCTGAGAGTTAATCCATTGATGGGTTCATACTCTGAGAGGCTGTTTGGAGACGATCGGAATGTGAGGCTGGGACCCCGCTGAGCCAGGTAAATCATGGGGGATGACTTTGGTGACTGTATCTTGGCCCTGGCCCCTTCCGCCTCCTCTCTGTGGTTCCTGGCTTCCATGAAGTGACCAGCTTTCCTCTACCGTGCCCTTCCATCGTGATGTTTCTGCTTTGCCACAGGCCTAAAAGCAATGGAGCCAGCCAACCATGGACTGAAACCTCGGAAACTGAGCCAAAGTATCTTTCCTCCTTACAAACTGTGTATATCAAAGATTTTCTGACAGTGATAGCAGCTGAGTAATGTACTTACTGATCATGTTATCTGCAATTCTATACAGATGTGCATCTGTTTTAGTATCTTGAGGCCATTCATCGTGTATTCCTGTGGCAAAGTTAAACTACTGTAAATAGGATCTTTACTTTAAATGGTCACATATTCAGTGGAATGTTCCTTAGAGCTATCCAATTTTTAAATTTTAAAATAAAAAACCCACATTAGTGAAAAACTACCCACAACAGAAGAGTTCCTAGCTGTCCCCACTCCTGTGCTCCTCTCACATGAGTAGCAAACTCCCTGACATTTTGATAGTCATTCTATTGCTGTCACTATAGTTTTGCCACTTAAATAGATTTCTTTGCACAATATGGAGTTTATGATTGTGCTATTCATAATATATATGTGCATATATTATATATATGTACATTCTTTGAGACAGGGTCTCACTATATAGTTCAGGCTGGCCTTGAATTCACTATGTAGCCCAGGCTGGCCTTAAATTCACAGTGATCCTCCTGCCTCTGCCTCCTCAGTGCTGGGACTACAGGTGTGCACCACCATGCCTGGTTCCCTGTTCAGAATATTCTATAGATTTCATTATACTGTATGAGTTTGCTATGATTGTATTTTGTGACATGCTTTTTATGCTCATCTAGAATGGTTCATGTCATGGTGGTCACCTCAGTTTCATAATTTACCTATAATTTCTTAGGTAAATAATTTCGAACATACACTTCTAAGAGGCGTTTTCAAGGAAGTGAGACATCACTTTCTGTGCTTGACGAAAGCAGCAAGAGCTTCCCCACGACTTACCCCACTGATTTGGGTGGGTCTCTCCTTCCTCATTACACCCCTCTTCTCCCTTCCACGTGCTAGAATGAGGCCTGACTGAAACAGCTAACAGTGAATCAGCAACCATGGTCACTGTGTAAGAGACAACAGTTTTAGGCCTTTCTCTGTCCTCTCCTACTATTTTTTTTCTTTTTATTGAGGTTATTGGTACAATCTAGGTATACGATACAATTACATTCATCATTGGGATTCTGTACCTTTACATAATAGGTCTTGATTCTCATTTTTCCCCTTGTCCCTGCCCTCCC
>NW_022900931.1:68320478-68339988 GCF_012274545.1 Fukomys damarensis
ACTTCCATTTTGCTCACTATCTCTATGGTTATCTGGGAAATTATTTCTGTTTTGAATTTTTCTAGAGCCTGATTGATCTGTTTTGTTACTTCCTGTGCTTTGAGTTCAGGGTGTCCTGGTGGTTCACTATAAGCCTTTTCATCCTCATTTGCCCTACTGTATTGGTGAACTGGAAGTCTGTCCTTGTGTCTTGCTTAAGTGTTTTCTCATTTTAATTTTTGTTGTCAGACTGTCCTTGGTTTAATCTTTGGATTATCACCCAAATCTTCCTGATATAGTTGCACCCTAGCTTCTGTGTCTCTAACGACCCACAGACATTCTCATCTTCATAACATCAGAGAAAACAGCTCATCAAATCAACGGCAATGCTTTACCCCAACTGATACAATGAGCAACACATTAAGATCAAGCACAATTTGGACACTGACCACCTGTGGTAGTCACTAGTCTATCACCCTTAAGTCATTTGAATTAAATTGAAATCAAGAAGCAGTCCAGAACATGTCTGCAGTGAACAAAGTTTTCAATATAGTATATTTACCATTTAATGGCTCAGACAGAGCGAGGATGCAAGACCCCTGATCTCAGTTAGCTGATTGCTGAACCCCATGACGCTGACTGACCTCAGGCTGCAAGGCCCAGATTGAGTTCCCCATCCTTCTGAATGGTTGAACTCCGCAACGTTCTATTACAGGTTTCCCACGCCCTTTCTTTAAAGATGTTCAAAGTTGGGAACTCAGAAAAATACCCTTGATGACCACCTCTGTCTTTGCAGAGTGAGTCCAAAGACTTGCACAGTCAGGAGGTCTGAGAGTGCGGGGGAGGGGCTTATGGGGGTTCAGGGGCGCCCGCGCAGCTACCTTCCCAGCGCTTGAGTGATGGCTGCTGGGACAGGAGCAGGCGTGGTTCTCCTTCCTGCGGTGGATTGGGCCTGGCCTACCTCCCGGCGTTTGGGCGATGGCCGCTCCTCCCCTACTATTAATCACAATATCGACTCCCCATCTTCTTTCCAGAATCAGCTAATACTAAACATCTAATTCCAGAAAGTTCCAGGAACATTTCATGATTTGTCTTCACGTCATCCCAGGGCTGTGATGAAATCGGTCATTACTTAGTCTAAAAATGAATGAACAAAAGAAGAACTGAGGAAAGAAGATGGACACGGAAGAACTGGAGTTAATGGTAAAGGCCGTATAAGGAGAGCACATATGAAAAGCTTGGCATCTCTTTTTTAAACACCTTTCTGTTGTCAACAAGGGTTCAGCATTCTAGCCATCTATGGGGAGTTAAGCTTTGTGTTTGGAAATAGCGGGGCCGTGGAGTCAGAGAATCGGAGGTGGTGGGGTGATGGCTTATGGATTTGAACTCCGTTGCTCTGCCTGAACAGGTCCCTGTTTGTTTCTTAAGAAGAGAAAGAGCACAGATGAATGTAGAGTGAATAAGAAAAGTAAATACTTGGGATCCTTGGCTCTCTCACCCGCTATACCCTATATTCATTTTCACATACCAGAGAATGTCTCACCACTGTCGTCCTCTTGCAAAAGAAAATTCGGGAATGCATCCATGATTTAGGCTAAAGGAATCATTTATTGTGGCCCTGAAGACTTCAGTAGCCGCTGCCGCAGGGAAACAGAAAAACAGGCTAGTTTACAGTAATGAAAGTCTCTGGATGAATCCGACAGAAGTTCTTAACCTAGACTTCCATCTCGCATTTAGCTGCTATGCCCAATTACTCCTTGTTTGACGTTGAAGGAACTAAATTTCCCAGAACGCACCGAGCCAGCGACCGGCCAATAAAAACGAGGTTTCCAGCGCGTGTACGGCCTGTGGGCGGGACTTCCGGAGTCCGGGGGGAGCGTCACTTTTCGTCTCCGGGTGGGTCAGTCAGGTGGGCAGTGAGCTGGTCGGCGGTAACGGCGAGAGGACGAAGGCTCAGTCCTCTCCGTAGAGAGGCGCTCCAGCGTGCAGAGTCTGCGATGGCGGCAGCGCTGAGCAGCCTGGCTCAGGTGAGTGCTGCGTCCACCAGCCTGGTGCCCAGGGAGGAGCCGATCCGGGTCGGGGCGCCCGCGGCGGGGTCCCAAAACACGAAGGCCTCTCACCTGGGTGCGGCGTCTGCGCCTTCAGGGCCAGGGAGGGCGACCCGGCTGAGTCCTGAGTCTGAGGTTTGGCTGCGTCCAAGTCTCGGTGTGGGAGGGGACGGTCGCAAGGCAGTGACATCCTGGCCACGGAGGGTTGGGAGAGGAGGAAGGACCCAGTCTGTTTCTAAGGGTTTTCCCTAGGCTCCTCAGGGGAAAACAGGCCGGAGTCGGTGAAGAGGGTGAAGCCGAGGAGACCTGCGGTCAGGTAAACCTGGTGGGGCAGTGGAGAGTTCTGGTGGGACTGGAGCAGAGAGGAAAGACTGCATCTCACATGGATTTTTAAAAATAGCAGGCGGGATTTCCAGCTGCATCAGATGTGGCTGTGAGAGTAGGGAAAAAGAACCGTCCTATTTTGTGCGTGTTTGTAATTTTCTTCCTGGATATCTGGAAGGACAGACAAAAGGGAGATTTTTCAGGGAGAAGGCTATGTGGAGAACAGGAGTTGTGCTTTACAAATGGTGCTAGAATGATGATCACATGGGCATCTGGTGGAGATAACTAAGATGTGGCCAGGGAAGTCTGGACCAGAGCAAGGCCTAGGCTTTATAATTAGGAGGGAGAATCTTAAGGATTTTATTTCATATATTCCCCCCATCTGCCACCTCCAGAAGTGTGGTGGTTTGTGGCCTGGAGTGGTTTCTGGCTGGTGTCTGCAGAAGTGGAAGGTATTGATTGAGATAAGGACTCAGGATGGATTTGTTGTGCCAGCCTTGGCAGGACTTCGGGTCCATTCCCTGGGGGGAAGTGGAAGGTCATCCAGGCTGATGGAACAGCCTCTTTGCTGCCAAAGTTCCCTCAGACTTAAAAGGAGGAGGGCTTATCACCTGCTCCAAAGGAAGGATGCCCAGCAGTTACCGCCTGGGTGCTGGATAGCAAGTTACCAAATCTAGCTCCTTGGTTTCTTCAGGTCCTGGCCCTGTATTCATTAATTTCTGAATGTATGAAATAAGTAGTTAAGTGATAATTGAACAAGTTCCTACACAGGGACAATTAAAATAGCACAGTGTTATGGCTCGTTGGATGTCCCCCTTATGTGAATGAGGTTGGGCTATTTTGGACGTGGCTGAATCATTGTACATGCTAGGCTTGAGAGCACTAGGATTAAGGGTGTGAGTGCTACCCACCCTAAGTAGTGTAAGTATGATAAAAGAGGCAGGAAGATGCTGTTAAGGTCCCTTGTTGCTTTTTCTACCACGTGGGCACCGTGAACTGTTTCTCCTCTGTGACACCCCTCAGCCATGTGCCACTCTGCCTTGGAGCCAACCAGTTATGGGCTGCAACCTCTACAAACTATGAGCTAAATAAACCCTTACCCCTTTAACTTTGGGTGTGGAATATTTTGTCTCAGCAGTGAGAGAAAAGTAACTAATGTACATGGATTTATCAAGTTATTAAAAACATTTAATGGTTAAAATATTCAGCATTTGAATAAAATCAAATGTCTTAACTATCACATTCTTAGCTAAAAAATATATTTAGAAAACTCACATTATCAAAACCTGCCAGTTTAGGGTTGTGGATTTAGCTCAGTGATTCAGCCACCTGCCTTGCAAGCGAAAGGTCCTGAGTTCAATCCCCAGTACCCCCCAAAACAAAAACAAAACACCCCCCCCCAAACCTACCAGTTTATGTGCACTGGAACTGTTGATAGAATCGTTAATTATATGCACAGTAAGAGTTAGTATTTGGTACTTGACTTGTAGGAATAAGTTTACAAATAATATTCCCATAGCACAAATACTGTTCTTATCCCACTTTACAGAGGTCAAGTATTTGGCCACAGACACAGAACTGGTAAGAAGCATCACTGACAACTAAGGCCCAGACGGGTTACTGTCAGATACACCTGATTTCAGGGCATGTGAGAGGGCAAGTACAGTCATTTGTGATACCACCATCATTATCTGCTTTTCATGGCCTTCCTTTTCCTTAGGTTCCTTTGGCTGCACAATCATTCACAAACCTTGCAGAGGTGAGTGGAGGGTGCCTCAGGTCCCCACTCTCCTTAATTGCCATCTGTACTACCTATATCGTCTTTGACATTGTTGTTTTCCTGGAGCTGTTTGTTTGCTCTTCTCTCTACTCTACTCTTCACCATGTCAAGCCCTTGAGTCCAGATTAGGAATTCCTTAGAGAAGTTCCCAGTTCTGGCACCCTTTGGCATGAGATTCAGAAGGTATTACAGTTACAGTTGTCAACATTAGAAAATACTTGGAGGTGAAGTTGAGCTGCAATGCTCAGACAACCTTAGGTCTTCATTATTACTGGAGCAAGTAGTAGGAGAAGGCAGGAGTTAGGCCTGGAATTTCAGCTGAGTCGCTGGGCCTTCATGTCAAGATGTAAAGGGAAGTGTGGCAGAAAGAGCAAAGTGCATGTTGGGAGGGAAGTGTAAATGGATGGTGAAAGGGAACAGCGATGCTCAACACCTAGGCCACACACACCAAGAGGTCCAACTGGAGCCTTTATTCAGGGGAGCAGAGCAGAGGGAGAGAGAGGGGTGGGGTAGGGAAGTGTTGGCTTATTTATAGGTTTGGGGTTGGGCTAGACCATATCTGTAGCATGTAACCTATGTAAGCCACATTGCCTTTTAAGGAGGGAGCCTTGCAGAAGCTTTAGGTTTCAATTCTATATGCTGATGTGGTCTTGGGGAAAAGGACACTTAGGGTAGGGGTATGGACGCGGGAAGAACCCGGAAACATGGCCCATAACGGTGGCATCACAGTTAAATCCTTAACATTATCAATTCTCTAACAGATGACCAAGATCTGGTCAATTTAAGATGTATGATCTGGAGGACCTCAGGTGAATGGGCTGCCAAGAGAAGGGCAGGGTGCTGTATATCAAGCACAGAGCTTAGACAGATTCAGTCTGTCCATCTGACTGTTGTTGTCAAGTGAAGAACACAGTGATCAGTAGGAACTTGAAGTGACACTGGGCATCAGTGGCACGAGGTCACAGTATTTCCTCTGAGGAAAGGGATAGGGAGGAAGTTAATCAGGAATGGATGTTTAAGGGATGCCAAGAGTCCCAGGGAAGGAGACTACAGGTGAACTCAACTCTCCTCATCATGGCAGGGCCGTGTGACTTTGAGGATGTGGCTGTCTATTTCTCATGGGAGGAGTGGAGCCTACTTGATGATGCCCAGAGGCCCCTGTACCATCGTGTGATGCTGGAGAACTTTTTACTGATGGCCTCTCTGGATAAGATCCTTTCACTCTGTCATAGCATCTTGGGCTAACTTAGCTCTTTCTCTTTTTCCTGGGGGCAAGTATATCCTTAGTAAAGCTGAACAGTGGGCACTGCTTCTTTCCCCAGTGTCTTGGAGTAGCTGCTGCAGGATATAGTCTTGTGCTGTGTACAATACCACCTTCTCTCCCAGACTACCCCAAGGCCCTGCAGGGCCCCGCAGGAAGTTGGCAGTCAGCCTATTGCAGTGATGGCAAACCCTTTAGAGACTGAGTGCCCAAACTGCAAACCAGAACCCACCTATTTATTGCAAAGTGCCAACATTACATTTAAACCTGAATATCTGATGCTCGGCTGCTGGAGTGACTTGGTGTGCCTGCTGCTGTATGTGTGCCATAGCTTTGCCACCTCTGGCCTAAGGTTATCACCTCATTGGCTTCTCCATGGCCTGGTGACAGTGTGTAAATCCATACCTATTCTGTGTCCCAGGTTCTGCCTTTTTTTTTGATACCAGGGATCGAACTCAGGCCCTTGCGCTTGTGAGGCAGGCAGTGGAACCGCTGAGCTAAATCCCCAGACTGCCGTTTTTTTTTTTTTTTTTTTTTTTTTTTTTTTTTTTATATTTTGGTTTTTGCCACTGAAGGGTTTGTTTTTTTTTTTTTTTTTTTTTTTTTTTTTTTTTTTTTTTGTAGCTGACATACCTTGGATCTTCCAGTGCCTGCCGTTGAGGCACTGATGTGTTTATGACTTGACTAAGCTGTTCCTGCAAGATGTTTCTCCAAGGTTCTTTTATTTTTCATTTTGTTTTCCTGTGTCATGAGGTAGATCATTCTGGTCCAGTGCTGGCTGCTTACCTGTCTTGTCTTTCCCTTAGGACTTGCATCTTCTAGGACTCATGAAATTACTCAGTCAGAGTCCTGGGTAAAGCTCTTCATGACTGTGCAGGAAGCCATAACCCAAGGAATGCCAGAAGGTATTTTGAGGGTAGAACTGGGAAGATATGAATTCAGAGATGGAGTCATGTCAATAATCTTTCTGGTGGTTCAGATATTTTGGGACCAAAGCAAGGGGTCATGGCTCATTTCCAGTTTTATTTCCCCTTCTTCTCATTTCTATTTTTCTCGTTTTTTTTTTTTTTTTTTTTTTTTTGCACTGGAGATTGAACTCAGGACCTTGCACTTGGGAGGAAGGCAGCTGCACCACTGAGCTAAATCCCCAGCCCTCATTTCTATTTCTTAACCTAGGGCCATCCCTCACCTATAAGTTCTCTGTTTTTGGTATTGGGGATCGAACTCAAGTCCTTGTGCTTATAAGGCAAGTGGCAAAACCACTGAGCTAAATCCCAGCCCTCTTCCTTGAATGGTTATGAAGCATTATGTATACCTGAGTAGTCCTCAAGTACAGGCTATTCAATTATAGTTTGTTTTTCTTGGTCTGGACACACCCTTCTGCACTGTGTACTTCATCTCAAGCAGCTGAAATCCTGGGGAAAGCCATTTGCAGAGGATCCTAGTGATGATCCTGGCATGCCTCCCTGTTCCCCTCCATCTGGTGTCCTTGCTACTCATGAGACCTATCCCAACCTGTGAGCTTGCCAGGTTAAGTGCTACACAGTGAGCTGCTCTGTCCTAGTCTCCTCATTATGCCAGAAATCCCAGGGACTCACTAGTGAGGAAGCCTACACACATTGTGAATGTGCTACTGCTTATACCAGAGTCCACATACACTTCATCATTGTTTCTCTGGTTCAGGTTATTGGTATGGAACAGAGGCTGAGAAAGCACCTCCTGATCACAGTGTGGCTATAGAAGGAGGGCCCCATGTAGACCTTCACCAACACCAGAAGCTGTGCTATGAAGAGAGACCCCTGAAAAGAAAAGAGGGTAGGGTGTGTAATTTGAAGAGCTGTGGAATCCACCTGTCAGAGAAGGCTTTACAAAACAAGGAGGCTGGGAAAGTTGACCTACCCTGCCCGTGTCTTCTCAAGCACCAGGCAGCTCAAAGTGAAGGGGAGCCACCCAGGAGTACTGAGAGTGGAGAGGCCTTGCACACTGGAAAAAGACACTACAAATGTGGTGAATGTGGGAAAGACTTTAGTCAGAAATATTTACTTGTTCAGCACGAGAGGCTTCACACTGGAGAAAAGCCTTATGAATGCAGTGAATGTGGGAAATTATTTAGCCTAAATGCTGACCTCATTCAACACCAAAGAGTTCACACTGGAGAAAAACCTTTTACATGCAGTGAATGTGGAAAGGCTTTCAGGCACAATTCCACACTTGTTCAGCAACACAGAATCCACACTGGAATAAGGCCTTATGAGTGTGCAAATGTGGGAAATTCTTTAGCTTCAACTCCAGCTTTATGAAACACCAAAGAATTCATACTGGAGAAAGACCTTATAAATGCAGTGAATGTGGAAAATTCTACAGCCACAAATCCAGCCTTATTATTGGCGAGTTCACACTGGAGAAAGGCCTTATGAGTGCAGTGAATGTGGAAAGTTTTTTAGCCAGAACTCTAGCCTAATGCAACACCGAAAAGTTCACACTGGAGAAAAGCCTTCTAAGTGCAATGAATGTGGGAGATCCTTCAGTGAAAATTCCAGTCCTGTTAAACATCAGAGAGTTCACACTGGAGCAAAACTTTACAAGTGCAGGGAATGTGGTAAATTTTTTCATCACACCTCCAGCCTTGTTAAACATCGGAGGCTTCGCACTGGAGAAATGCCCTATGAGTGAAATGATTGTGGGAAATCCTTTAGTCAGCGTTTAAATCTCATTCAACACCAGAAGGTTCACATTGGAGAAAAGTCTTGACTGCTTCAAACGTGGAAAAGCCTTTAGCCACATCTGCAATCTCTTCACTACTAGAGAAGTCACAGTGCTGAAATACATTGAGTTCAATGAATGTGAAAAAGCCTTCAACCAAAGGCCTGTCTTATCAGGACCCTGATAGGCCTTATGAGTGCAGTAAATGCAGAAAGGTTTCACCCAACAGCCTAACTTTAACACCAGAACATTCAGGCTGGAGAAATGCCTTAGGAGTGAATCTGACTTAAAACAGAGATGTTCTGAGAGTGGCTTTTGTGAAGGGCCAGCTATGAGTCATCACTCATCTGACTCATCTGCACACTGCCCGCAGGATGAGAGTGGTGCCATCTTTCTCCTTCCAAGATTGACCTTTGAGTGTTCCAGGAAGAAGGAGCCTTGGATTGTCTACACCAATCTGGATTGGAGTGTTGTGTCCATCTCACTGATCCAGGGGTGGTGAAGGAGGGAATGGTTTTAGTTCAAATGAAACTAATGTTTGCTGTTTTTGCCGAATGTTAGAGTTCCCTGAATAAATATTTCATTTGCTCTTTATCCATAGGACCATTTTCAGAGACTTCCAATTGTGTTTTTATAAGTTTCACCAGTTTTTCTGGGGAGCAAGTCCATGAAGCTCCTCACACTCATTTTGGACATTGATCTGAATGGTTAAGTTTTTAAGAACCTGCCAAGTTGTGTTCTAAATGGTTGTATCTCATATTTTTTCCCTGGAATATATCAGTTTACCTGTAATTCACATCCTCACTATGTTTATAAGTCATTAGACAATTTAGCCATTGCCTAATACATTAATATAAAACATTTTTTCATATCTGTTACCTATATCATTTGTGTAAGATTCTTCTTCAATTTTTTTGCCTGTTAAAAAATCTGTCTCATTATTTTTTGAAATATCTTAATATTTCCTAGGTATGATTTTTGCCAATATTTCTTCATGGCTTTTCTTTTCCCTTTAAAATTAAGAAAAAAATAAAAAAACTTTTGGGGTACTAAGAATTTGTACAAACTAGGCAAGTGCTGTGCCACTGAGCTACATCATGAGTCTTTTTTATTTTATTTTGGTACCAGGGATCAAACTCTGGCCCTTGTACCAGGGTCGGCGGAACCACTAAGCCAAATCCCCAGCCATCATGAGTCTTTTTTGAAGAGATTTGTTGAGTTTTCTAGGCTGGCCTCCAAGGTTTGATCCTCTTGCCTCAGACTCCTGAATAGCTGGGATTATAGATGTGGGCCACTGCCTCCAGCTTGTTTTCACTTCTTAACAGTATTTTCCTAGAACAGATTTTTGTTTTATTTTGAGACAGGGTATCATTATGTAATCCAGGCTGGCTTTGAACTTGGAGCGATCCTCCTCCTTCAGCCTATCAAGTGCTGGGATTACTGGTGTGTGCCACCAACCCCTCCTCTAAAACAGACATTCTTAATTTTCTTAATGAAGTAAAATTTATCTGTGTTTCTTTTGATGGTGCACTGGTTTTGCATCCTTTGTCTTTCTGCACTGTATATTTGGCTTTTAATATCCAGCCTTGTAAGGTTTTTATAGCTTTGAATACAAATAAGGTTTTAAATGTATATAGAAATGTTTACATGGGTACACACATCCCTTATCTGAGAAAAATCTAGAAAGCAGTGTCATTGCAGTAGCCTATTATCCATTTATTGGTCTCTAAATACATTATGTCGTAAAAGGAACCATGCTACTTAGAAAAGAGGTTAGTTAGTGTAGGTTAGTGAATTTAGCAGTAGAATGCTTGCCTAGCATATATGAGTCCCTAGGTTCAATTCCTACCATCCACAAAAATGGCCCTAATATAAAATTGAGTTTAAAGAGCATGTTAAACCAATAAATACTGCCTTAGTAAGTTTAAATATAGCATTTATTATTTAATGGCAGTTTTTACCTGGTCTTGGTTTTGATGATTTTTGAAAACTAGACTGTATTTTAAGTTTGCTAGAGTGAGCAATACATATTTGCACAATAAAAAATTTTTAACATGCAGTTAAGTAACTTAGTGCGTAAACCAACTCAAATAGTTTTTTTGTATTCTAAAAGGCAGTAATCCTTTAGTAACACTGATGCAAAACAGCCAGTATTGAGGAAAACTATAAACAGAATATATTGAGGATATTGAGCAATTTTTCAACAGCAGTTTTAGCAACTTATGTGCACATACGTCTTCAAAAACAAATACAGAAAACTGACCTGGAAAGAAATTGAGTATCTCTTTATGTAGTTCAATATTGCATTCATTTTGTAAATCTCTCAGAAATAACTAAAAGCTTAAATAGTTTAATTCAATTCTACTGAACATTGAAGAAATGATAGCACTGTTGTACCGTTTATTTTGTAGACAACAGAAGGATCAAACACTTTCCAACACATTTTAAGTGGCCAACATAACCCTGATATCAAAACCTAATAAGGAATGGGACCAAAGCAAGACTGAAACCCAGCAGGACAAACCCTAAGTCCTGTAGTTCAATGTCCATCACTCCAGGCTAGTTGTCTTGTGGCAGATTGTGGCAAGATGTGAGCTCTAAAGGACTTGGGTTTCTTCACCCCTGTGACATTGCTAGTTGCCAACCACATGGCCTCTTGGGTTGGCTCTGATCACTGCCTATGTATTTTATCAGATGTTCCACATTCCTACCACTTCTAACTTCCTGGGGTCTCTACTACACTTTCAGCTTTGTTCTCACAGCTTTGTGCACTGCCCTCTCAGGCTCACTCTGCCTGACCTCCTGAGCCTTCCTTTGAAATCTGAGTGAAACCATCCATGACCCCACATTTCCAGCGTTTTGCATGTCCATACAAGCAGCGCTATGTGGATGTTGCCAAGCATAGCCAGGCCCTTTTGCATCATGGCCTCTAAGTACTTGGATGTCTAAGTACTATAAAACAAATCACTAAGAACCAATTCCCTGGGTGGCCCTTGTCAAGCAAGGGGGCTGTGGGCTGTATTCTCAGGAAAGCTTTATAGGTTTTCTATCATTGAGCTTGCAAAAAACAGGGTCTTGCCGATTCTTGAGATATCTCTAAGCCATCTTTCCTATTGGCTTGATATAAAGTACTTGGTTTCTTTTGAATTCTAATCTTTTCAAGAAGCATGTTCTTCTTTGTCCCAACTTGGTAGTTGCTTCCCTTTTGATGATAACTGCACACTTTATACATCTCTTGATTTTCACTGAAGATCTGGCTGAAGGGAGCCACAGTTTCCATGCCACAGCCTAAATAGTAGGCAGCCTTGAATTTTTCTCTGGTGGAGTGATTAGTTCACTACCCTTAATCTCAGCCTCTCACAAAGTCTCAGGACATGGCCAAGATGTAGATAAAATTTCTGTCAGCGGGCCAGGAATTTAGCTCAGCATTTCCTGTGCCTGCCTTGCAAGCACAAGGACTCGCATTCGATCCTTGGTATAAAAAATTTTTTTTTCTGTCAGAATATAGTATACATGGCATATGATTTTTCAGTGGAGGCTTTGTTCTCAACTGAAACCTCCCGAGCTTAGCAATTACCATGTGAATTTCCATGAGCATTTTGTTTGTTTTGTTTTTTGACACAGGGTCTCAGTTCAAGCTAGCCTTGAACTCACTCTGTAGTCCATGCTGGCCTCGATCTTGTGGAGATCCTCTTGCCTCAGGCTCCCAAGTGTTGTGATTATAGGCATGCAACACCACACCTGGATTCTATAAAGATTTTGGTACTTAGAGCTTCAACCTGAATTTCCACCAAACTTAGCTTATAGCATTCATTTTAGTATTTCTCCAGTGAGCATTTCTAAATCTTTCTAAATGCCTCCTGTGAACTACCCAAAGGCTACTCAACCACATGGTTATTATCACAGCAGTGACCCCACTTCCAGTACCAATATCTTAGCCCCTTTCCCAACACGGAGTACAATATCTGACATCCACAACTTACAGAGAGGTTTATTTTGGAACACAGTTTCAGTCCATGGTTAGCTGGGCACAGTTCAGAAAGAAGATGGTGAAAGGACATGGTAGAGGAAAAGGTTCTTAACCAATAACAGCCACAAAGCAGAAGAAAGGAGCTGAGGAGAAACATACATACTCTTTCCAGGTCATATCCCCAGTGACTTGCACCATCTGACCAGGAATCATCTTCAGATAAGAGAATTTTGGTGAGACATTTTAGGTCCAAACCATAACATCATTCACTGAGTTGCACTTCATTCCTGATTTGGGACAAACTAGAGTATGTAGGGAACAGAGCAAGGGGACATCACAAAGACCACTGCATTACGTCCTAGTCTCCTGTGAGCCATGACAGCACAAGGTGCATTGACTTATTATACAAAAAGGTAGAAAAAATGAGACTTTGAGAAGAAGCTGAGCTTTGGGCCTGATTAATGCTGCTCGGGGCGGCAGAGAAGAAAGCCGCTGAAGCTGCCACCTTTTGATATGAACTGACAGTTAAATTCTGGTTATAGATCTTTTTACATTCACTGCATTCAAAGGACTCCTCTTAGAGTAATACTTTATGTATCAAACAAAAATCTATCAAAATTATTTCCCTTATTGTTTGTAGTAAAAGTGCTTATCTCAAGTGTGAGTTCTATTATGTCAAAATCAGCATGTTGGCAAAAGGTCTTACAACATTCACTGCACACATAGGGCTTCTCTGTGAATCCTGTTGCTCTTTGATGTTTGACTTTCATACTCCATTTGGAATTCTCTCTGTATCTGTATCTTGATACATTGTGTCTCCTTTGGCTCAACTGCTGCCTTTAAATTTTTATATCTGGTAAGTTGTTTCTCCTCTGTGATGCCTGTTTGTCATCCCTGCTTTGGAGTCAGCTGATTGTGGTCTGTAACCTCTACAAACTGTAAGCCAGATAAACCTCTTGCCCTTCACCATTGGGTATCAGGTATTTTGTCCCAACAAGGAGAGAAAAGTAACACACAGGCAGAGAGCAATGCTGGGAAAAGCCTGGAAAATGTACGAGAGTGTGGCAAGTTCAGGATGGCTGAGCTGCAGGGCAGCGGGCCAGGTAAGAATAGAAGGTGCTGAAGATGCAGAGCCAGATGCAGCGGCTACAATGAAGAGTTGAAACATAGATTCTAAGTGCATGGAGAGGATCATTCATTCCAACCACCTACTGAGCCCCTGATTCAGCTCTGTGCCCCGATCGATGTCCCCTACATGTGCCAGGGGACAGAGGAACAAACAGGAACTCATACTCAGAATGGAGTCTCAGCAAAGAACTACAAACCTGAGAAAGACAATGACCTAAGGGTTATAATGACAAAACAAAGCAAAACAAAATTAAAAAACAAAAAAGTGATCAGAGAAGTTGGAAGGGGAAACTAAGCCTCTCTGAGGAGGGGTCACTGAAAGGAGAATGAAATGAAGGAGCTATATGGAAAACAAAACAGTAAGACAAATCCTGACGGTGCTCCAGACAAGGATGTGTATAGTGACATGCTAGAAAGAAACGCACTCTACACTCTGAATCAGTGTTGATAATGAGTCCTTGATGCACTAACTTTTTATATAATAGCAAATCTCTTAAACAGAACAGCTGTAAACGGCACTCACAATAAACAGATGGCAACTGCAAAAACCAGTCCCACAAACTTCTAGGCAGTCAGGGCAGCCCAACGACCATTCTCATCCCAGCATCTGCTCTCCTTTCTACCTCTTTCTTCAGCTGGGTAAATGCCTGAGTCTGAGGAGACCCCAGGACCAGATTCCTTCAGAAGCAAGTCTCTTAAGATCACAGCAAGTTTAAGGGCTGTGTTTTCTGAAGTGCCCAGAGCCATGGTGGACACTGGGTATGGGGATACACAACACACACGTGCCAATCCCCTCAAACTAAGGGGAGGATTAACACTCTAGTTCCAGACCCCAAAAGATGGAGAATAATGAAGGATGGACTTGTTCGCCTGTAGAAAGCTACACAGACTCTGACCATGAGGACAGATTTTGGAGCACTGACCTTGGCCTGCATGAGGACTACGATGACCAGGTCACCAGAAGTCACACCTAGGAATTTCCATTTTGTTTCTTGATTGGCTCAGAGCTACCACTACTTACAGTGGAGCTTGTTGGGTGATAGTGTTCCCAACAGTGAGTAGAATTTTCAGAAGTGAGCATTACTCCAGTGTCCTTCAGAAAGTACTGCAGAGAGCCATGATGCTTGAAGAGGCCTCTGGGAAACAACGTCATCAATCTTTGAGCACTTATCTTGCTTCCTTAAAGGGCCCACCCCTTTCTGGGTTGTGACTTCTGCTACTTAATGGAATGTCCAAGACCTACTAAGAAGGGTGACAGAAAAACACAGTGAATGTTTAAATTAAAAAGCAATTTAGGTAAAAGACACATTGCTATTAATCCTGCTCAAAACTCTCCCTCTTGCTTCAGGCACATACCCCATCATTTTTGCCACTTTCTGAAGCACTTCTGGAAGTTCTCTTTCATGAGTGGCCTTCGTTCTGCTGTGGTGGCTGCCTCGATATCCCGAATCCATTCAAAATGTCTACCTTTCATGGTCATTTTGACTTTGGAGAAGACCCAGAACTTTCATGGTGCCAAATCCAGTGAGTAAGGTGGATGAGGACACACCATAGTGCTGGAAGCCTCCCTTTCCATCAGGAGGCACTTGTAGCAGTGATAAGTTGATCACACCCCATGAAGCCGTGAAAGACGATTTCCAGAACTGCTTCAGGAACTGGTAAGAACAGTGGGGTTGACCTGGGCTGTAGCTGAGTGGAGCCGATGATTGCCTGGTAAATATAAGGCCATAAGTTCAATTCTCTCTCCTTCTCTTGTTCTCTACTATTCTCTCTACCTCAATCTCACTACAAGTACAATTACAAATAACTTGTACCCCCTCTGAAAATAAAATAATAAAGTTCTTTGCCAAGGATTTAGCTCAGTGGCATTGTGCCTGCCTTGCAAGTGCAAGGTCCTAAGTTAGATCCCTGGTATAAAACAAACAAACAAAAAACCAAACCAATGGAATAATTGTATTCAGATGGAGGGGGAGTATTTGATGGGGATTAGTAGTGACGTTTCTTTTACTGTAATGTAAGCATTCACTATATATTTTGACCATTTTCTCCATTTTAGATGTTCCAAGAGTCTATGATGCTAGACGGACTTATCAGCTTATATTATCACCCAGATACAAAGTGAGTCCTCTCAAAGCAGTGAAACAGGAAAACTCATCAGTGGAGCTCATGCTGGGAATTTAAGATGTTTGCACAAAGCAGAGAGCTGTGCAGTCATGACATTGCTAGGTTCATCGATCACTGAAGCCCTAAGACCTACAGGTTCTCACAGGGAATGAGGACTCATCAATTCCCTGATCTGGGGGTGATTTGGAGACACAGGAAAGGTCTAAAGTAAAAGAGTTTCATTCTCAGGGTAAAGGATGCACCTGGTTTTCCAACAAGGTGATCAGTAAGGACTTTTATTTTTACTTTGAAAAAGAATTAGCAATTTGGACATGCATGTGTAATGGGATCATGTTATTAACAGGAGAGAGGTGGGGAGAGCAAGAGAGAGAAGTGGAGATGAAACAGAGACAGTAGACACTCAGATAGAGACAGGCAGAGGCCGTAGACACAGAAGTACATCCGGTTAAAACAACGGCTAGGGCCAGGGATTTGGCTCAGTGGTTCTGCCACCTGCCTCACAAGTGCAAGGACCAGAGTTCAATCCCTGGTACAAAACAAAACAAAACAAAACATGAATCTCTAAAACAATGGCTAAAGCCCATGGAGGACAGCTGCTAATTCTTAGAACAATGTTGGAATAAACATATACAGGGACCTTTAAAATCTGATTAAATGCCTTAGTAGCCTTTGTATTTTGAGATTTAAGGGGATACTTATTAGTATGCTCCTACAATTGTTTTGTCGTATTGATAATATGTTCATTTCTACAAATGACAAATGAGTCTTTCCTTGGTCTAAACGATGATGTGATTACCAGAATCCTGCAGGTGACAGAAATTTAGAGACACAGTGTCAAGTACTCTGTTTGGCACAGTGTGTACCTGCACAAGCCACTGAGAAACAAACTTCAGACGCATTCACACAGCTGGCAGCACAGACGCTGGAGTCTCCCAGAGGGAGCTCACCTTCCTCGTCTTACCGTGGGAAGCAGCCTGTACCCGGCGGTGCTCACAGTGAGCCCTGCACTGGGGTGTGCTTCGTGAGAGGCCAGGGAGCCCTGAGGCAGCTGACAGGACTGGAAAGTGCCTCTGCTGCCGGTGGGAGATGTCTCTTCCACCTGTGTGAGCTGAGGCAGAGATGTGTCATTCATCTATCTATCATCTATCTATCTATCTATCTATCTATCTTTGCATCTGATCTCAGAAAGCTAATTTTAGAAAAAAGAATAGTTAATCTTGGCTTTCCCGAGATACTTACAGATGATACTTCTAAGATTCATTCACTTACCTGAAGGGAAGAGCTGTTCACCACGTTTGAGTTTTCTCCCAAGATTGCAGAGGCATTATACATGAAGTGTGTGGATGGGACACGAGTTACAGATAAGGTTCAGGACTGTATGATCTCACCTCCTCATGGGGAGTGACTATCGCGTCACCTGTGTGTTCAGTGGACAGCATCTGCACAGGGAGTGGAGATTATTTCTGAGAAACATTTGGGGCTGTGCAAGGTACAGAACATTATTAAGTAAAATTCATCTAATGGAAATGTCAGAATCAGGTGAGGAAAGAGTACTTTTGCAAGCAACAAAATCCCCATGGAATGTGAGAAGACAATCCTGAGGTGTGATGAATCAACGTACATCCAGGATTCTTAATCAGTTTGAAGCACTTCTTTCCAAAAAATAATTTCTCCCCGTTCCCAAGGGCACTGAGGATGGAGGAATGCCAAGGAAAGACACTTGAGTTGAGGTAGAGGATGCACCCAGAGGTGTATATGTGAACAGAATATTTACATTGTTTTGAGAGTATATGGTGTCTGTGGTTGTGATAAAATTTACAGCAGTTTATCCTGTTATCACTAGAATTTTGGTGTCATGACCACCACCAGTGGCCATAATTCAACATCTTATTCTTCATCCCAGTGCTTTGTCAATTTGCCATTCTGCTGTGAATCCCACTTTATCTGCCACTTCTGGGGCCTCTGCATTTTACCTGTTTTCTGCAACAGTGTTCTTCAGGACTGGCTTTCAGTCGACATTTTACATCATTTACACATATGTGCACATAGCTTTTGAACACTGGCTCCTCTTTTTGTTCCATGTGTGGTGTTGGGCATTGAAAACAAGGCCTTATATGTGCTAGGCAAGTTTTGTACGACTTAGTGGCCCACCCCTCCTGCTCTTCTCTTGCATTTGCATTTGGGAATTCCTGAGATTGACCCTTCCTCTTCTCAAAAAACATCCAAGGACTAATTGAAATCCTTGAGGAGGAGCAAGCTGGAGATGCTGCCTCTCTTTTTTTGTGCTGCATCTGGCCCTGTACCCTTCATCTCCTGATCCTTTTGTCACCTTTCCAGGCCTTGAACTGCAGAGCAGTCACTCTTGTGTCCAACCCTGGCACCCTCACCCTGACAACACTCCTGTTTACTCATCCTGTGTTTTTAATGCATCTTGAGATAAGGCTGCATAGAGATTAGCAAGAGAGGCATGTGTGATTGATGCAACATGAATGCATGTGTGGGTCACACACCTATAGTTTTGCTGTTGCAGCTTTGTTTTACCACAGTTTCTCTGTCACGGAGTGTTGCCTCACCAGAGGCCTACATGCAATGGGGCCAATTGATCATGGACTGCAGTCTTCATAACTATGAGCAAAATAAACATTTCTTCTCCATAAGGAGAGTATCTCAAGTATTTTGTTATAGTAGCAGAAAGATGACTACCATAGGTTGGTGCTTCAGTTTTAGACTTCTCATTTTCTAGAACATGATAAGTAAGTGTTTATTGTTTAAGGCATCTAATATATGGCATTTTGTTATAGCAGCCTGAACTGACCAAGATGAGTAGAGCATGACCCACTGATGGAAAGCTAACAACAGTGTTCATCACAGTGAAAAACATAAAAGCTGTTTATGTAACATTGATGAGAAAATTGCAAAAGCCCTTTTGGGAAATATATTCTGTTAAAAAATGAGAAAGGGGGCCGGGGGTCTAGCTTAGTGGTTCCGCTGCCTGCCTCGTGAGCACAAGGACCCGAGTTTGATCCCTGGTACCAAAAAAAAAAAAAAAAAGAGAAAAGGCAGAATATCTATATGTATCTATATTCATACATTTGGAGAATGACAAAAGCTTAAATTATGTTGTTTCATTTTATATAAATTAAATCCACTCTTTATATTTCACATATATCTTGAGGAGTATCATACATTTATCCAGAAATGACGATGTTTTTACTCTCTTTCTTCTTTTTCAAGGACACTTTACATTTCTTCCTCGGCCTACATGTCATGGGCCTGTATGAGGTCTTTCTCTCTTGACCCTGACCAACAAAGTGAAATACACAAAGCCATTTGTAGAAGTCAGGCTGGTATTTGAAAGCATTGAAAATATTATAGTTCACAGGTATGAATCACTGTATTATCCAAGTGACTGTTACAGTATTTTGTGACCTGAGGATGTCCTTGCTGGGTTTTTAAGGATCACTGCCACAGGGTCAGAGATCACACTCAGAGACACACCTGAAAGCTAAGGATTTCCTTAACTCCCACGTCCCAGGAGAACAGGGAGAGTAGGTGAGGAGAATCAGGTGAGGACCCAAGAGGGAGTGGACTGAGGGAAGCTGTCTATATACAGGTCAGAATGCAACCTGAGTGAAAAGGCGAGAGGCTCCTGGTGCTTTGCAGTGTCTCCAAGTCAGTCACGGGAGGGTAGGAGGGGGCCTTGTGGCAGGGACCAATCTATCACTGATGCAATCTGCTGCTTGGGAAGGTGCTAGTAACCTTTCGGGACGATGTTGAGGTATAGAGTAATGTAAAAATTTTAAAATTACAATAAAGTTTGCTCATTTATGACCGGAGGAGCATTGGAAACAAATTCTCTAGATCACACGCGTGTGTCCCCTGTAAGAGTATCAAGGCTCCTTTTCCTCTGTCACGGTTCGGGATACCTTCAACAGCCGACCGGCCCGCCGAGTACTGGTCATGGTCAGCGGAAGGTCATCCTTCTCCGGGCAGTGCAGGCTGAACTTCATTACCCAGAAGGCAGCACGGCAGTTAGCCTTGCCAATGCCGGCACCGGAAAGGCGTGGCCGACGGCGTGTGTGACAGACAGGGACTTCCGGTGTTGGCGGCTTGACAGGGTTCGCTCCAGGGGCGATGGCCTCAGCCCGGTCCGCTGGACGGAGCTGGAAGGCGGTGGCCGTGGAGGGGAGGCG
>NW_022900931.1:68340005-68413652 GCF_012274545.1 Fukomys damarensis
CCTGGGACCCTGGCCCAGGCCGAGTCTGCCGGTGTGGGCCGGGTGGGTCGGCTTCCGCTGTGCCCGGCCTCCCCGGACGCTGTGCAGAGCAGTAAAGGTAGCAGGCAGGCGGCAGAATTCCTTGCGCAGTTCAGGACGAGGTGCGACAGAAGTGTCTGTTTCCAGGGCGCCTGAGGAGGTGTCCGGGCCTTTGCACGTAGCCATGCGAGGCCCGGGCTGGTCTCTCGCAGTTACCGTGGTGGCTCACTATGGCCTTGGCGACGGTCAGGACCTGTGTTGCCTGTTAGGTTCTTATCCTCCTGTCACTTTGTTTCAGGCTCCTTCCAATTTCTGTCTGGTAAAGAGTCCTTACTGTTGATCCATCTAAAGTTGACCTAAATATCTTTGGTCTCTTCACTGTTTCTTGTGTCCTAAGCCGTTAGGGCCATTTGAAATCGGCTTGCTCATTTATTTGATTGGTTACATAGTATCTATTTCCAATACTTGTTGCTGCCTCTGCGAAGACCTAGAACAGCCTAGCTCGAGGAGGTCGATTGCCCTCAGTCATGAGTAGGTAACCCCTTCAAGGGCTCCCACCACATGTAAATAAACCCCACCCACAGCCTCCCAACATGGCCCATAGGCTCTACCACTTGATCTGCTTTCTGTTTTTCCTCGTACTGGGGACCGAACCCAGGGACGCTGTACCACTTTCATACATCTCCTGCCTTAGCATAGCATGTTGCTAAGTTACATAAGCTGGTTTTAAACATTAAATCTTCCTGCCTCAACCTCCTGAGTAGCTGAGATTGCTGCCATGTGAAACCGTGCCCAGCCAGTTCTTTTTGAATTGTTCTTTTAGCCTCCTCTGCTTCCTCTTCCTTTGCACCCTGGCCCACTGTGTCAGACAAACAGTTTTGAACTTGCCAACCTCTCATCGTGCAGTCTTTGTCCTTGTACTTCTTTTGTCTTGGGACATTGTCCTTGATCTCCTGTCCTACACATACTTTGTGTGCATCAGGCCTAGCTAGTTCTAGCTGTGAAGCATTACCCACCCTCCCGCAACTTTATGATATCTTTTACCAGATGTGTAAATCCTGCATGTGTTTTGTTTTGTTTGTGGTGCTGGGGATTGAACCCATAACTCTATCACTAATCTACATCCTTAGCCTTTTCTGAATTTTGAGACAAGTTCTGCTGTGCCTGAGTTTGTGCCTGCCTTAGCCTCCAAAAGTGCTTCTGACTAAATACGGTGGTACCTTGGATCACACACTTAGATCTTTCCACAATTCTGGAATGAATTCTGTGACCAGAATTGTGGAAAGAATTAAGTTCATGAGTGGAGGCACCACTGTATGAGACTGTGGTTGACTTCGAAAGCTGACCCTGACATGGGATGATGATGGCATTCGCTTGTGGGATTTCTAGAAAACTGATGAAAGTTGCAGAACACATGACACACTTAATTACATGTTGTAGGTTCTCAACTCATTGCCTTGGGAATGTTTTTAGTTCTCAAACTACATGGTAATGTAGGAAAGATTATGATATTTATTTGAAAATTGAGATTTAGATAATCTGACATCTTCACGCTCGAGCAGCTGGCAAATGTGAGCTGTAAGAGGACTGGTTTCTGTCCTCAGTGGTGGGGCCCCTTATTTGCATTACCACGGAATGCATAGCCTTCAGCTTGGGGCTGATACACCATGAACACAGAAGTTCAGCTGCTGCTGCTATCATGGTCAGAATTAGCAAAGTTGTTTTCCTCTATTTCTCCCTATCTCAGAGCACTTAAGCTGTGCGTGCCACAGTCCTCACTGATTGCCGTTGTGTATGTTCTCTTTAGTGGCTTTCCCATGGGAAGCTTTTTGCGTGCCCACAATTGCCTTATGTCTAAAGGCCACATCTGCCTCCCCACTGAACCCAACACAGAACTCGACCCTCAGGAGCCCTTGGTGAGTCAGGCCTCTGGACCTTTACCGGAGACTGAATGACAGGCCCTGATCCTATCCAGACACACAAGGTCCATGGCAGTGCTTCTCTTTGACTTTCCAGGTCATGGTGACCTTCAGTGACGTGGCTGTCACCTTCACCCAGGAGGAGTGGAGACAGCTGGACTTGGCCCAGAGGACTCTGTACCAGGAGGTGATGCTGGAGACCTGTGCGATTCTGGCCTCATTAGGTAATAACTCACCTCTCACCCCTGGAGACTCCACCTCCTCGAGTCATGGCTGGGCAAGAAGGTCACAAGAGTTCCCTTGCTTCCTCCCTCAGCTCCTGCGGCTTTCTGGTCCCACCTGCTGCTGCCTGGTCTCCCTGTGTCTGAATCAGATAAATGAAGTTTAAACACAGACACTGCTCTCCCGCCCAGGAGTCAGCTGTCCTCACTGCCTGCTCAGGGCTGTGGGTGATGAGTTGTTTTAAGAGAGGGTGTAAGTCAGGCCCTTGGGACACACTGGGTATCACTGCACATATCTTCCTAGCAATACCATCTTGGTGCAAAGGCCATGGACACTTTTGTCATCATTGCTGTTTCCTGAGGCTGGACCTTAGCCTCTGCCAGTTGAGGTTAATGTCCTCAAAACAGCATGTGTGGATGTGTGGAGATGGCTGATCCTTCTGCCTTTGTGTCCAGCCTACTGCTTATTGTCATGAAAACATCTCAGATTGGTGCTGAGGCCTCTCTCATCCACCCAGCTGTGCTTAATTTCTCCTCTTGATACAGGAGACAGCTTCCGGCTCTCAGCCATAAGCAGAGTACCCATATTCACTGGGACTGAATGACATTTTTATTTCATTGTTGTGTTCTGTTGTTGACTTTTCATTTACCACAGTGAAACAGAGTTCTCTTTTAGAATAAAATATTTCAGAAAAGTGAGTCATGTTAAAGAGAAGCCGTTAGAAACATTGGCATGCTGCATGCTACACATATCCATCATTCTGAGTTCAGATGAGAAGATGTCAATCCATAGATGACAATTCAGGTGAGTTTCAGAATTTAAAGAGTAAATAACCAGGGGGCCATAACCCATCATGGGTGCTCCAGGGAAGGCATGTCAGGAAGTGACAGTGAGGCTGATATGTGAAAGCTGAGTAGGACGTGGCCAAGTGGGAGGAAGTGGAGAAGTGTGCCATGTGGGGCAAGCCCTGATGTAACAGGGAATCAGGTACTGGTGGACTTGAAGGACCAACAGCTTGACTTTTTCCAAATCCCAAAACCCAGAGCCAGGCATGTAGCTCCCTTTGGAGAGCATTGCTGAGACATGTCAGTGGGTTGTAAATGAGAGCCTGACAGTTATTTCTATAAGTCCTATGTCTCCAGACAGGGATCTCCGGTTTTTAACTTATGGAGATCAAATTTGGAAGGACATTTGCTTCTCCTAAGGAGATAGCTCAGCGTGTGGCGGGCTCAGGCTTCCTGTATACAGCAGGTGTCATCAAGGACATTGAGCTTCCTGTTCCTCTCTTGGCAGAATCACCACTGTTGTCTGCAGGTATGGAGGATGTTGCAGCAGTGAGTAGACAGCAGGCCCCTGGGTCCACCCCTCTCTTCCCACATTGCAATAAAGGTTCCTCTTTACCATGAAAGTACATTTGAGATCACCTGCCTGTCTCATACTACTGATGACCAAGGATGCCACCAGTTTATTTCAAGCAGAGAGTTTTCAACCATCTCTGAGTGCCAGAATTTTTCAAAAGTGTTGATGCCCAAACCTCATCTCATGAAAGTTTGTTAAATTGCTTAGAGTTTGGAATGCAGCTTTTTCAGGAGACAGAAGCACAGGTGTTTGAGAATCAGTGACTTTGATGAATTGAAAGACAACGTCTGGATGGAGTCCTCACCCTTGCTGTGTCCCCTGGTTGTTTGTGAAAGTGTGTGCAGGTGAATGGTGTTGGCTTTCAGAGGTGGAGGTCGAGGTCGTGGGGTTAGGTGGACAGCGCTGCCCTCTTCAGCAGGTACAGTCATGTCAAGCTAGGATGTCAGCATTTGTATTTTGGAGGGACACAGTCCAGTCATAGCAGTGCCCTTGGGTTTCAGGTGTCAGGGGAGTGTTCTGCTTACTCATGGTCTTGCTCCTCTCATGATGTCCCAGACAAAGTGCAGACTTCATTTTTCTCATCCAGTTACCCCTATCCTGCTTTCTTTGCTATCAACAGGGCACCAGGTTCCTAAACCAGAGTTGATCTACCTGCTGGAACATGGGCAGGAGCTGTGGACAGCGAAGAAAGTCCTCTTGCCTAGCACCTGTGCAGGTAGGCAGCCATAACCTTGTCAGGTGCGGTCATGACATCTTTAGCCTGACAGGATCATAGTCCTCGGACCTCTGTGTGGGACTTATTTTCATGACCTCATTGGTTCTGGCTGTTTCTGACCTACTTCAAGGTCCAGTGTGCTTCAGTAGGTGAGCTCTGAACCACACAGTTACTCTGAGATCCAGGTGCCTTCACCTGTGATCAGGCAGCTTTTGATGGCTCTGGACATGATCCAGTGGCCGAAGGCAGCTGATAGAGGAGTAGGGCCCACACATATGTCCCTTGTGTGTATTCTGGACAAGAAATAGGCTTTGGCCAAACCTTTGTCCTTATGACTGAGAAATGTAGTTTAGCTCTCTGGCCAAGGAGAACAATAAAAAGCTTGGTTTCCATCACTCGGGCTGTAAATCAAACATATTAAATACACCAGGAGAGTTTTTCTGTTTGTAGAAATCCCGTGCTAAATTCTCTGTAACATAAGCAATCTGTTCTCATTCATTTCTTTGCCTCCCAAGTAAGTCTGTACATTTTTACTTTGGTATTGGGTCACACTTTATATAGTCAAAAATCCTTCAGTACTTCTTCTATTCAGCTGTGTTGCTGATCAGTAGATGTTTTCTTTGGTTTTATGGCAAGAGTTCAATCCTGATTATTCATGATTTTAGCGGGATATATGATTTCCAATACATTTGTGTATTCTTTTCATCGTCATGTTTTCATCAGCAGGGTTCATCTTGTATTCTGTAGTGTTGTGTTCAAGGATCAGAACGAATTCACTGTTCTCCTGTTGCTGGACATTTTTATTATTTATTTTGTGTGGATATTAAGAGGAATTGTGCTGTCAAGTTATTTTCATCATATTCACTGGCTAAAACACTCCTTTCTTTTGTGTGTTAGTGTATACCCAGGAGAGGAAAGCATCACTCGTGGAATGGCTTGGTCTGTGCTCAGCTTTAAGTCAAGCTGCCGCATACTTGTCCAGGGTGGTGGTCCCATTTCCTGTTCTTATTAGGCAGCTGTATGAGTACTCTTGTACTGGCTCCTCCTAAAAATGGAGAACGTCCTTGTTACTCTTTCAGGCACAGTAGTTGGAGTCTTCAGACCATAAATGTGAAATTGCCCAGTGCACCAGTGAGGATGAGCACGAGTGGGCTCAAGCAAGCGTGGATGTCACACCAGGAGCTTCATAGCCACTGCTTCATGTAGCTCTCAGTACAGGCTGAGAAACTGAGCACCCACAGCTCTTAGATGAGGATATTGGACTTCATGGAGAAAGGCGTCCATCCAGTAGCAGCCAGCTTGGCAGAGGCAGGTCTTGAATCCTGTCTTCCTGTTCCTCTAGTGCCTTGACCTCGCTCTACCCACCTTGCTGCTGTTGTTGCCTCAGGATGCGGCAGCAGTGATACTGGGCTTCATCTTTTGTGCCATTCCTTCATTCTTCATTCTCTTCTACCAACTCCTTCAGTATTTGCTTTCCCAGGCACCTGTGCCCTTTGCTTCTAAGTCTCAGCTCTCTGAGGGTAAATCTCCCCATGTTTACTCCCTCACTTCAACACAGTGCCTGTGTCTCCATCTGGCAAACACTCTGCTTTCTCAGTTGTGTCCCAGTTCCGTCTCTTAGAACACCCCTCTGGGAAGCCTTCCATGATTGATCTATTCTCTTTGCCTCAGTCTCTGCTTCTCTTTTCCTAATCTTACTCTGTGCCACTTTCCTATACTTCCGTGACACCGATAGACATCAGTTCTTAGGCCAAATCCTCTCTGTACAATGTCATCAAAATTCTATCCTTCTTTCTTGTCTGTGGACTGCAAAGATGCAATCTCCACTGCTGATTCTCTGTTCCCTTCTCTAGCATGGCTTCTTGATTTTCCTTTACTGGTCTCATGACTGCACGGACCCATGGAGGATAATTGGAACCTAGGTTACAGAGATGTGAAGACACAGGAAGTACAGTATCAGAGGTTCTGTTCCCATCTTCATTTCCCACTGAAATGTTTGTGTTAGTATTTTGGCATTGCGTCACCAACGGTTTCCTCTTTGTGTATTGGATTCCTTTTCAGGTGACAGAGCACAACTTCAGACCAGAATGCCAACCACCTGTCTCCCAATCAAATCTGAGGGAACCTTGCTCCAGGGAAGGCTGACTCAGGAAGGGCTTTTGGAAAGGCAGAAAGGCTTTCCTAAGGAGACCTGTCCTGGGAACACGTGTCCTGAAGATGGTGGTTTGTACCCCAGGGTGTTACAGGAGCAAGCCCCTCCGGATGTTCTCTGTGTGTGTCCAGATGACTCTCAGCAACCTGGGAAAGACACCTCAGTACTTGCAGGGACGAACCCATACAGATGCAAGCAGTGTGGGAAAGGTTTTAGCAGGAAGTGGTATCTTGTTCGACATCAGTGGGTTCACACAGGTCTGAAGCCCTATGAATGTAGTGCATGTGGGAAAGCCTTTAGTCAGAACTCAACCCTTATTCGTCACTATTTCATTCACACTGGGGAGAAGCCATACACATGTGTTGAGTGTGGGAAGGCCTTCAAACGCAGGGCATATCTAACACAGCACCATCCCGTTCACACTGGAGAGAAGCCTTATGAGTGTGTGCAGTGTGGGAAGGCCTTCACCCACCGCTCTACATTTATTCGCCACAGTAGGACACACACTGGAGAAAAACCCTTTGAGTGCAAAGAATGTGAGAAAGCCTTCACCAATAAAGCACACCTGATTCAACACTATCTTGTCCACACTGGCGAGAAGCCCTATGAGTGCATGGACTGTGGGAAAGCCTTCCGATGCAGCGCAGAGCTGGTGCAGCACCAGCGGGTCCACACTGGGGAGAAGCCCTATGAGTGTGCCCAGTGTGGGAAGGCCTTCCACCGAAGCATGTACCTCGTCCAGCACTTGGTCATCCACACTGGGGAGATGCCCTACAAGTGCATCGAGTGTGGCAAGGCCTTCAAACGCCGGTCACACCTCCTGCAGCACCAGCGGGTCCACTCCTGAGGGAAACCTGGCCAGTGCAGCGAGGGAGGGACATTTGTCACACGCTGCTCATCTTTGACGTTGCTAGTAGGGCTGACGTGGAAGGAAAACCCTTGGAGTATAAGGATGGTGGGAAGCATCACTACTGTTTCCATATTCTTTGGTCACTTCCACTAAACTTAGGAGCAGTGACATTGGAGAGGAGCCCTATGAATGTTGTGAATGTAAGGAAACTGTCTCTGCTCAGTCTTAGGCATCATGGAAGGATTCAGATCAGAAATGAGGGGCTTTGTGCCGAGGCATCAACCTCAGGGAACTCAGGCTGAGGAAGACACTGAACCATCTGCTTAGGATCCTCCACCAGAAGGAGGACCTTCCTTCCATCCTAGTGTAGAATTTCTGCACGATCGTTGCTAGGAGAAACCTTTATGACAGTGCATCTCTCACTTGTCCCGGAAAGCCTTGTGTGGAGTCGGCTCCCTGTGAGATTTGGCTTGTGGAGTCGGAGGCCTTAGTTTACCATCCTCCATGGTTAACGTGAAAAGCTGTCTCAGCATCATTCATAAGAAGAGGGAACAAAGCGTGGGAGGAAAATGTATTCTGTTACACCCCCTGGAGTCTTCATTGCCAAGCCTTTCACAGTTTTCATCAGTTTTACTTTGGTAGGGATGTCTGAGACGTGAAGAGGGCTCAGCTCTTAGTTTTTATATATGACCCACAGTCCTGTGTCAGGAGAGGCATGTGGCAGCCCATTGTTGATCGAGACATCTTCACACCTGAGAAGGCAGTACTTCTGAGAGATGAAGGGTTGAGTGATGAGTGTTTAAACTTTGGAGAAATCTGGGTGCCACTTTAGAATGTGCACCACTGTGCAAGGGTTTGCTTTGGAAGACCAGATGGGAAGATTGAGGCCTAATTGGCCTCCTTGGTTACCACTGAGAAGAAAGTGGGTGTGCGTGCATGCTAACATGCGAGGAAGAGTAACACCTGAGGTTAAGTTTTTTTACCTGGAGAAGACTCATAAAGGGTGGGAGACAAGTGAATCCTGTGGGACTCTAATTGCTTGTGTCTGTGTCTGAATGAATAAAGCCAAGGTGTGCCAGGCATTGGAGCTCTATTTTGAAGGGAGACACGAGTGTCCTGGCCCCCCAGATTTTAACCTGTTTTTGTGTCTTTATATTTCATTCTCTTCACCCCTTGGTCAGGTCAGGCTGGTTCCTAGTTTTTATTTTTTTAATAAACCCACTTACAGTTTTATCTAGCACTTGGTTTTCAGCCTGCCCTGTCTGTCCCAGGGTCTTTCACCCCAGATCACAGTGGTCATAGCTACTGCAAATCCCTGTCACTATCTCATTGCTCCCTCAACACCTGGTTCTGTGTCTCCATCGAGGGCCTTGTCCTTGTCCCTCTGTCTTTAAGGCTCCTGGTCCTAGCTGTCACTGTCTTCTGAGTGATCCTCTGGTTTGCACTTTGCTTACTGTCCTGCTCTGAGGATAATATCTCTCGAAAATATCTTGCTTGCTGGGCTCCATTCCATTAGAGGAGAGTTAGGACAAGTGGGCACTGGGCGGTTGTTGAGGACCAACCATGATATGTATGGATTGGTGGGGGCCAAACTATAGGCCCCAGTCATGAGACAGAGGTTGACTTTGTTCAGGCCTAGAGGAACATAATCTGTAATCCCTTAACTCCTGAGATCCTGAGGCAAGATAACCTGCTGAGCAAGTTTCTTGGTGCTGAGCAGCACCAAGAAAGCAAGTACCCACAAAAAGAAAGAAAGATTTTTAACTTGTTTCTTATGTGAAACCTGTTACTCATTCTACTACCTTGTGCTTACTGCGGTTGCTGTTTTAGGAAGAGTACATAACCCCAGCCCTGCGCTTCTCACTGGCTAATAAAAGTGCTTTTGCTGTTTTCCCAGTCTAGGGCACTGATGTTCTGGTCCCCTGTACCTGAAAAATTGTCTTTTTCTTTACCCCTTACTGTACCCACCTGAGCAGGCAACTGCGGTCTGATTGGCCCTTGGTAAGTGGTGGCTGCCAGATTGGGCACCAGCTGAAACCTAGAAGCTCCTGCTCTGTTTAGAAATATGAACTTTTTCTGAGTTTTTATGTTCACAGGAACTGAGCCGAATGTGGCACTGAGATTGAGAAGCAGACCTTTTACTCAAAACAACTCAGTTACTGAATTGTATCTTGTGGGCTTCTTGAAGTTGTCTTTCTGTGGATGAGATTTTGTTCACTCACCATGTCTGCGTACATCTGGGCCTTGGTGATCCTCTTTCAAGAGTCTCATGAATGCTACTACTTCTATCCTACCATCAAGATTTTAGAAAACACCAAAGAATCTGTTACAGTAAACCAAGGCAAGGCAGACCACTGGAGCAGGCAAAAAATGAAGCAACAAGTGAGGATTTATTTTCAACCTGGGTGTAGGCTAGTCAAGAGTGACCAGACTGTTAACCCGGGGGGCTGTGGGCAAACTTTATAGGAGAATTTGGGGAGGGGAGGGTGGTGCCAGGAGGGGAGGCAATTTTTTTGTCTTGGAGTGGAGGAAGTCTGGTGGTCTCCAGGTGTTGCTGTGTGAGGCCTGATGTTTATCTCAAACCCGGACCTTGGCTTCCTGTTATGCTTTGCATTTTATAGGATGTGTAACAGCATTGCCTGGGAAGTTTTTCTTTTCTGCCTGGGCATAATCACTTGTGAGCTACCAACAGACTTTTGACCTCCAAATATGTCTTCACTGTAGCTCACACGTGTCCTGCTGTCCTGATACAGGTAGGAAAGAGTAGCAGCATGTGCCGTGGTTCCCCAAGAAATAACCTCCCACGTATTGGTGTCCAAACTTGGCGAGCATAAATGTGCTGGGATTCCTGATCCTTCCCTTGATGCACAATCCACTCATTGCAGCTGTCACTATTATTATTTCCACTCCAAACTCCAAAGGAGGAGTTGAAATAATGAGGAAAACATTTGTGAAATGTGGATGTACTGAAAGTTGATAGGGAAGATTACATTATTATTAGTGTTAAAGGAGCAGCTCAGGGAAAACCTATCTGTAGTGTTGGTTAAATCTCATTCTCAGTGAAATAACAGCATGAAGCTGGGCATGTAGCTGTGGTAGAACTTGGCAACCATCAAATTTTTGTTTCTGAAGTGTGGTTCCATTTCCTTCTAAAAAGAGTACCTACTTCTCTGTAAGTCAGGCAAGGGGCTATTAGAAAGACTTCCAGAGTGGAAAGAATGAAAAAGGAAGGGGAAATCTGTTATGGTTCCCAAATCTAACTTGTTTAATGAACAACTAGTAGGTTTTTGGCATTGTTATCAGTGCCCGGGAGATGTTGGGAAATGGTCATGCCTGCCCTCATGGAGCTCATGGTCTACTTGAGGAGAATGGAGAACAGAGAAGCGCTAAGTTACATAAAATTTTATAATACGGCAGGCGCCGTGGAAAGAAGAGAAGGAGATGCGTGTGCTGAGAGGATGGGGAGACGGGGAGACTATCCATAGCAGGCTTCCTAACGAAGGGGCAGTCAAGCCAGCACAAGGACGTGAGACCCTGAGCCATGTGGGTATTTCTGAGGATAATTTTCGGGTGCAAGACATGCCTGTTACGGCATTCAAAGGGCAGAGCTGTCCTGCCCTATAAGGCAGGGAGCCCGAAAAGAACTGGGAGAGGAGGGTAGATGCAAAATGCAGGCTCTGAGAGCTGTGGAAAAGCCAGACCACACAAGACAGGGCAGGCACTGGAAATATTTTCCATTTTATACCAAGTGCGTGCTGCTGTAGTTATTAGACCATTGGCGACACAGGGCTAAGGACACCATTGGTGAACCACATTGTCCCCATGTAGAAAATGGACTGTGGAGAGTTAATGGAAGAAGACACTTTCTTGAAGATAGCACAGAAACTCCTCTGGGTGGAAGAGTGGTTTTGACTAGATGTTGACTGTGGAGGTGATGGTTCTGCTCTGTGATAGTTTGATTGTTTTGTTTTTTTGTTTTCTGGTACCGGGGATCGAACTCTGGTCCTTACCCTTGCAAAGCAGGCAGCAGAACCGCTGAGTTAAATCCCTGGCCCTGCTCTGTGATAGTTTGAAAGAAGAGCCAAACACATTTCACAGTGGGCTGGATAGGGAAGGGGGGATGGTACTGAATAGGATGACACTCCCACACGTGCCCTTGAAACACAGACATTGAAGAGCTAGTGAACTGATGGGGAAACAATTATAGGTCCTCTTAATGTGGTCACAGGAAGAGGAAAATGAGTCTGGTTGATCTTTTTGGTCAGTGCACTCTCTGTCCCTTGGGTTTATACAGAAAATGTGCTGGACTGGATTCAGCAGCCCCTCACTTCTCCGTGCTTCTCAGGCCTGGAAGGACCACAAAACAGTAATTTCCAAAAAGCTACAGGGTGTGTGTGTGCTTCTTTAGGACTCATGGTATGCGTTGTGCTCAGAGGGTACCTTTGCCCCAGCAGCTCCTGGAAGACCCATCTTGGCCTGCTCCTGTCAATCACTTCTGGGGGCCAATATGCCAGAGTCTCACACATGACTTAAAAAAACAAACAGCACAGTTGCCTTAAAAAGAACCACATCCTGAGTAGCTTACAGAAATTTATTTTCTCACAGTTCAGAAGCCTGGGGGTTCAGAGCAGATGTGAGTGGAGCTGCTTCTCGGGGGACCTCTCTTTGATTTGTGGATCGTGTGTTCTCCCTGTGCCTTCACGTGTCATCTCTGTGCTTCTGTGTCTAATCTTTTCATGAGGATGCCAGATAGATTGGCTTAGGCCCACTCATTTGAACTCATTTTACTTTACTTCTTTAACGGGTCTGTCTCCACATAGAGCCTTTTCTTGAGATACTGGGGGTTAACATATTGCTTTCATATGAGTTTTGAGAGGGCAAAACTGATCCACCAAGAATACTACTGAATAGAGTCCAAGAGTATGAGAAATCTTCCCTTCCCAACTTCCAATGAACTGGGAGATCTTTGGTAGCCCTGGGAAGTCAACCCCAGACAGCTTCAGTGACATGGACTAAAGTAAAGCTTGAGAGCAGAACTTACCAATACCTTTGAAGTACCAGAGAAGATAAGTATAGTAGTACTTCAGTTCAGAAACCCTTCTGTTTGCAAACAGCTTGGTTCACAGACAAAAGCATTTGGCCGAATTTTGCTTCTGTTCTTTGCATTGGGTGACAAATACAATAATGGCCTTCTCACCAAAGAAACAAATGCAGCTGTCTTCCCCAAAATCATAAAAGAAATTCAGCTTGTAAACCAAGGTACTACTGTATTTTAAACCAGAAGTTTAATGTTTGAAATTAATCATGAAATTATTTGATATTTAAAATACCTGACCAAGTATATTCATTTCACTCAAATGAAGATCATGGAAAAAAGCTTGAAGCAAACTCGAAGTGTGTCAGGAGGACAGTGAGTAGACATGCCGTGTGGCTCCCTGTGTGGTGAGTCCTGGCAGTGGGGTTGTGTGGAAGTGGTTCTGTGTGGACTTACGTGAGGACGTGCAGACAGGTTTATATTTTAAAAAGAAAGAACAAACCATATGGATGCACACTAAATGCGTGTGTTCACAGGAGAATACCTAAACACGGATATCTTGGAGCACAAAGCAGACTAGTGGTTGTGAGGCGTTAGGTGGAACGGTGGAATGGGACACAAGTCTTCAGTGCCTGTGGGGTTTCTTTTCGAGGCGATGAAATGTTTCAGAAGTAGACCGAGACGGCTGGCCAGCGTTATGAATACACTAACTGCTATTGAGCTGTTCATTTTACAGATGTTAATTTTCCATTATGTAAATTTAAACTAATTTAATAAACATATTATTCAACTACAAGTGTAAGGAAATCAACCAGAGAGAAAAGATATGTGGAGCAAATAAAAGAGTTATCTAAGGAATATAAACCTTAGTATGCCAGGGGAATCAGGAGTTACCACACATGGAGCAAACATCTTCAGCCAGCCAGAACCAAGATCTTCATAAAATATTTCATGTGCCGCCGGATGTGGTGGCGCACACCTGTAATCCCAGCACTCAGGAGGCTGAGGCAGGAGGATTGCTGGGAGTTTGAGACCAGCCTGGGCTACATAGTTCCAGGTCAGTCTCAACTACATAGTGAGACCCTGTCTCAAAAAACAAATAAACAGAAAATTAGAGTGCCTAGGAATGTGCACACATGTGCACAGTGAGACGTGTTAGTATGAAATACTTGTGACTTTATAATATTTATCCTGAAGAAGAAGAGCTCAAGGACATAAGGTGCAGCAGAGCCAGGTCAGCTCCTTCCAGCACAAGGTCCAGGCTGACTGGACTCAGGGTGCACGTGAGCCCAGGGGTTGTGTGCTTGCAACAGGCCTGGGTCAGCAGGTCTCGATGCAGAGCTCGGGGCTGTGGCAGGTTGAGTGAACATCCTGAGATCGGGTCCTGGACTGTGCAAGGCACAGGGGAAACACGTCTGTTTGATGAGAATGTGGGGAAAAAATCTGATTTTTTTTCAGTAAATATTCTCCCTGCTCCCTGAATCCAGAGATACGTGGAGGGCATTATTATGTTCCGCGATTAGAGGCCCAGCTCCTCACCATGAATGATTTCCCATCAGCACCCTGGGGTGTGTGGATGGCGCCATGGAGTCTTCCATCACTGAGCAGCGGCACGTTCTCTAGTGGCGATTCCCCACCAGCACACACGGCCCTGGGCCTCCGTGCACCGCATCCGGATTCTCACCACACGTTGCCTTCATGTTTACTGGAAGCAGGTAAGGCCAGTGAGCTGAAGCAGAGGGGGGCCCTTCCTATGCTGAGAGCCCTGCACAGCATGAATGGATGTGCACAGCTTTCACCTGGTTCCAGCGCAGCAGAGCACAAAATGCATGGTTTATCCTGAGAACACAAAATAGATGAGACCAGTTCTGCGACGTTCATGCCATGGAGCATGGAGGAGCCATGAGAATGTGCTGTCCACTCCTGCCTCAGACACAGACAGGTCTAACCAACCAACATGAACGGAAGCGTCTAGTCACAGAAAAATGCATATGTACACAAAGTGTGCTTTCAAATGCCGAAATCCAAACTAGAAAACCATACTGTATATGTTTCACATTACATGTGTGGCAAAACTATGAAAATATCAAGGAAAAGGTTTTCAGCGTGAGGGAACATGCACTTCGAGTTGTAAGATTGAGGGAGAAAGGCAGAAGCTTTGAAACAACACATTTGCGTGTGGCGTTGAGTGGCAGTCACACTCCTGTGCTCGTTACTGGAAGCATGACATTCTGTACATACATGGGACTGAGACTGCAGAGTGCGATGGAGGCTGAGTGAGGAAAAACTGGTTCCTAGCAGTGGAAATCGTGCCATTTTTCATAGAAAGCATAAGGAAACACGTAGTAGCAAGTAGAGACAGTGCATCTTTGTTTTCAGAGTTTCATGTCCCTGCCACCCAGCTGTCTCTTGGATTACAGTTACCCTGAATGCACCAGGCTTCCACCACCACCAAGTGAGGCTCTGGGTCTGGGCAGAGATTTTGTGTCTTCCAAGAGCTGCCATGGTCTGTGACCAGCAGCCTCCGGTGCAGAACACAGTTTTGGATGCTCTTGCACAACTTGCCTTCCAGTCATGACAGGATGTGAGTTCAGATTTGCTGTAAAAGGGACAGGAGGTTCAGTGCAGAACAGGCTTAGGCATCACCTGATTCTCCAGGGAGAAAAATCCCTGGAGCTGAACCCAGAATTGAGTCTGGCAACCAAGGCAGTAAGAAATCATGTGGGCCACATGCACTAAGGTTACGGAGAATTTTGAGCAAAATTAATCTCAGGTCTGAAGCAAGGTGCTTATGGTCAGGATAAAATACCCGGTAAAACGTCACAAAGACAGCAAGGACCAAAAGAGAAGAAATATTTCAAGTGCTAGTATGAGGAATAACACACCTTCATCGCTAGCAGGAATTCATTGAGCCTTCTGATGACTGCACAAACACGTTCAGAAGAGGATGCAGTGTTATGGGTGTTACAGACTCTGAGGTAGCTTTCAAAGCACTCAAAAGAAAATATTGCTGCAAACCAAATGACTGAGAGAGGTGGAATGCATTCTGGAAATCAGCATTGGCCTGAAGGAGCTTGGAAGCAAAATCTAGAGCAAGTTGTAAAACATCAATCACACTAATGTAATGTGAACATTTTTATATTTTACAAATATATTGTAGACAGTATTCACCTGACTATTAATTTCCATGCCAGTGAAAATGAATTCAGCACTGAAGAAATTCAGTTATCACGGACTAGACTGTGAAAATAAACTCCAGAAATGTTTACTCAGTAGGTGAAATTATTTTTTTAAAGACATACAAGGAAAAGTGACAAAGGTGGAATCAAACAAGTAAAAGGCTCATAAATTTGGTATAATAAACACATTTCAAGATGTAGAATGTATCTAGACATTGTGGTGATAATGAACTAAAAACATTTGGAGATTTCAGTGAGGTCAAAGAAAAATGTAAAAAAGTGGCCTCGATTTACTGCAAGGTAATAGTTAAATGTTTTTAAAATCAGATTTTCTCTTTTGAAATTTGTTGTTCAGGTGAAATATTTTAGAAAGATTTTTATAAACAATATAAATTATTTTCTGGGTATTAGAAATTGATACTACATTTTTTGAGGAAGTCTAAAACTAAATTATTAAATGGGAAATGTTGGAATTAAATATTTTTATTTAATTGTAAATAAGGATAACTGATCTTTTTCAATGTCTGTGTCCTGGCCTGTCCTCAGTGCTGACTAGAACCAGACATAACTTTCCTTTTTCGAGTTTTGTAGTTTTGCTCTCTACATTGCCATGTACTCTGGTCACACCAGGGATTTCTCCCTCCCTTGAGGTTTCATGTATCATCCTTAACACAGGACTTCACATCTGTCAGAAAGAACTTGATCCAATTATGCTTAAGCATATGTATTTGTAAAACATCACTTCCATGTAATCTCATGAGGCCCAAAGTGATGGGTCTGCACTAATGGGCCAAAGTTAGACATTTCTCATATATTATTTCAGATTTTTCCATGGAAATCAATGCAAGTAGACCAAGTGTTTGTTCATAGCATTCATAGTGAGGTATGCAGGATTCATTTTATCTCTATTAGAAGATCCGTGTGCACAAGTTCATTACTGGTCATTGTCATGACAGCAGAAATTCCTATGGTATATTAGATAATTTAATTTTCACAAATGTTAAAGTAACTCCATGCAAAGAGGAGAATAACTTCACAACGTCAGCTGCTTATGAAGAACAGTTTGTGTCTCCCAGCAGACCATGAAGAAATGACAGATCCTGGAGTCCCTGAAGATGAGCACAAAGGGGCTGAATGCTGGGAAACACGAGGCCGCCAGCACAGAGCTGTTCACTATCCACTGGCCACGATTTGAGACTAGAGTTGCCCAGATGGTCAGAATAATATAGACTGAATAAAAGGTCACAAAGGAGCTCACCAGGATCATGATGGTGCATGTGGCTCTGGCTACGTGGGATGACTCTGGGGTGAGGCTGTGGCCATGAATGTGCTGGACCTGTTGCCTGTGTCTGTGCAGGACCAGGACCATGGAGCCACTGGCCCAGATAATGAAGGCCACACTGAGAATGTCAAGGGAAAAATATAAGAGTGTGTATAGTAAGGCATGCCTCTCTGGCATTGTCCAGGAACAGGGTCCACAAGTGGTTCTCACAGTAATGTTTTTGCAATTCAGTGGACCATTCACTATTACTATCATACACGAATTTATTGAGAGATTTGGAATCCAGCACAGGAAGCAGCAGAAGCCAATGAATGTTAGGGACCGAATCTTGAGCTCCATCCATCTACAAATACTGGGGTTGAGCTTAATTGCCTGGAAGCCATTAAGAAGGCAGACAGTGCTGAAAGAAAGCCCTGTGCCCACTCTGTGAAGATAGAATACAAGTTTGCATCCAACATCGCCCAGGAAATGTTTCCATCGAAATGCCACTGTTGTTTGCGATATCCCTTTGGAGACTAGGACTAGGGAGTTGGCTAAAACCAGTTGGTTGAGAATTAGGTCTGTGAGTCTCAAGTTGTATCCAGTGAGCAGACAGAAGGTGTAAAAGCAAAAGAGGAAACAATTTCCAAAGATCCCAATTGCAGTCTGAGCAAGGAAGATAGTTCCCAAATCCAAATTTCCTGCAGCCATTGTATCAAAGTCGAGGCGGTGCCGACATGGTCTGATTTTAGAGGAGCCAGTAGAAGAGGAAGAGCAATGACTGCTTTAACACCAAGGTGGACGCCATAGTCTGTGTGTGTCCTGCCTCATATTTTCTCACTTTAATTGGACATGCAGGCTTTATGCTTATTTGCACCAAGACAGTCACTGAAGAATTGCACTAGAAACAGCTCATTGTCCCCTCCAATTTCTTGGTTAGTGAGTCAGAGCACAAGCAGACTGCAAATCTCTGCAGCAAGACCCGAATGAAGATCTCTGTGTACTGACACAGTCAGTGTGGTTTCATTCTTTCTCCAAACAAGATTGAGAAAATAGAACTCACAGCACAATTTAAAATGGAGAAATTTTCACTCAGCTGGAATCTGCAATCCAGCAATATAAAATCCATATAGCCTAGAAGTTGAACATCTGCAAGCCACAGCAGTTCATCTTATGGTGTGGACTGAATCCACCCAGTTTTGATATTACAAACTTTGATGTGAACTTAGGCAATCTTCTCCCACTCCTTTCCTTTAACACACAAACTAGAGTCCATGCAACATCCACTTCAGAAAGCAGTTTTCAGACTTTGTAAGCGCCATATTTGTCATCATTTATAGATTTTTCACACTCCTATCCTGTGTAAATCTGTGCTGTCATCTTGATACTCTCGGCTCTACTGTTTAGAAGTTTCATTGATGACATTGTTCGGGTCTCGGTGAGTTCTGGGATTCCTGTGTGGAGTGTGTGCACTGCTCTGTATTTCATAGGAATGTGTACACTGCATGCCACCGGAAGTGAGTTGTGAAATTTCCTCCAACATATATTCCTAAGAAAAGGATGGTGCTTTGTACACAGTATGTGCCCTATCTGTAGTTGTGCAAAATAAGATACATTTTAGGACTTAAATTTGATAGGTTGGAAAGACAGGAATGAAAACTTATACTAAAAAGTTACAGTTTTGAGTTGATACAAATCTAAGAAGTTTTGAAAATATTTAATGTTGAATCAATATAAAATTTTTAATTCAATAAACAGATGAAATGAGTAAAAAAATCTACTTGAAGTGTGTGTCAATCTGATGGTCTCTCCAGAATGACGAAGGTGAGAATGAGAACAAAAACAACTACAAAAAGTCTTTATGTGGCTTCAAAACTCACAGAAAACAGACACACACCTCTAACTGTAAGTAAAAGTAATGATATCTGAATCACAGTAGATCGTGTCATTGTCACTATTCTTTTTAAATTTTTTGTTTGAGTTTTTATGAGGCACCTGGAGTAGAGCCCAGAGCCCCACACGCGCTGGAGAAGCACTCTCCCCCGAGCTAACCCTTTATTTTGATATTGAAGCATAGATTTGCAAAATGGTAAAAGTGGAGTAAATTGAATAAAATAAACATGGAACCTCTCTCTATTACTTCATACAACAGCAGGTGAATCATCAGTTGGTTCTAAAAATTTCAAGTAAAAAAATCCAAGGGCTGTCGATGTAGCTTAGTAGTGGAGAACTTGCCTAGCATGTGTGAGATTCTAGGTGAAATCCCAGCACTACAACCCCGAAGCCCAAATCCGAATAATACTGGGGATGCAGGGCCTTTATGGAATATGTGTGGGAGCAGGCTTTCAATACTTTAATAAAAAATAGCAAATAAAAAACCAACCTCCTCACTAAACCCATAAGGAGTATATAGAAGGCAGAAGGAGAAAATATGTAATAAACCATCTCAAAGCTACATTCCAAATAAAGTTTTGGTAAATATCTTGGTTAGATTCCTTGAGAAAATAACAAACTTCATACTTAAAATGTGGCAACATTGCATGAATATTAGTAATTCAAACAAAGAGATGTGAAATTTAAACTATTCAACATGAGAAGTGGAAATAATAACAGAAACAATATAAAATTCATAGGGATTTTCTACAGTGTAGATATGCTATTTAGTAATTACAGTCTAAATGGTAATATTTCTAACTTTTCTCAAGTAGTTAAAAAATCTCACAATTATGCAAATAGGTACAAACTAAAAGCAATGGAGATAATGTATTTTTAAAATTAAGTTTGTGAAATCTTCACTATATTTAATTAAACTAGTTACTTTTATATTATAATAAACAATAAGTACTATACTAAACATACTAAAATTAAATGTAAAATATATAATTAGATATATAATAGGAAGCTATCAACACTAGTTTGAGAAATAATGTTACTAAGAAAATTAAAAGATGGAAAACAAACAATGGCCAATATATGAACAGTCAATAGTTAGCAGTTACATTTACATGCTTAAAATTAAATTTGCTTGGCAAGAAAATAAACAATTTTAAAAAATCACAAAGGATCTTTATTATTTTAAGTTCAACATATATTAATATGACAAAATGTCATGTCTTGTATTTCTGTAATACAAAATTTAAATTTTATTTCTATAACAAACCAAATGAAATACATACTATTCAAAAATTGGAATAAATTTAGTGGCATGAAAAAGAGGTCATTTGAAATGTTTTGTATGCATCAAGTATACACATCTCCATCATTTAAAAACATGTAGTCTTACTAATACAGTAGCCTTTCTTTAGAGTCTGAAGGTTGTGATCATTTTCAGTTATTTATTTTCAATAAGAGATCTAAATATTTTGCGATCTTATTTCAGTTGTGTTTGTCATTGTATAACTCTAGTCATTAATGTTCAGAGGGTAAAGAGAAACATATATGTCAGTGAACTAGTGGGTTCTGAGTGTGGGTTCAGAGGTCCTGACCTCACCAGCAATGGTTTCTTGCTTCATTGGATTCTCAGGACTTGGATAGGGACAGAGCCGGCTTCACTGGGCCAAGGTCCAGCAGAGGGAGCCTGCAAGCTCCTGGGGAAATCTCTCCTGGAGGATCCACACCAAGTGCCAGCACTGAGCTTTCCGAAGGTAAGGAGTGGCAGAAGAGAGCTGGTGTCAATGTGAGCTTCACCCTAACTTCATACAGCTGTGGGTTTGTGCTCATGTATAACTATAATTTTATTTCACACTTTAAGGGTGAAATAAAAACACGAGAAACTAATAGTATAATAAAAAATGGTAAATAAAATAAGAGAAGGGATAGTGGCAAGGGTCAGGCATCATTTCAAGAGGTGTCACCAAAAGCAGTGAAACAAGAAAACTAGTCAGTGGAGCTCACCCTGGGAATTTAAGATGTTTGCATAAAGCAGAGAGCCATGCCATCCTGACAGCGCTGGGGTCACTGATCACTGTAGCCCCAAGACCTACAGGTTCTCTTGGGAAAGGAGGACTCATGAATTCCCTGCTCTGGGGTGCTTTGGAGAATCTTTAGGCTCTCAGAGTGGAGAGTGGACCAGGTTGTCTAACATGTGACCAGGAAGAATTATTTTGTTTTTCTTTTCCTTTCAAATGAATTATAAAGTTGCATAGGACACATGTGACTAAGAGGAGAAAGGGGTGGGGGGTAGGAGAGAGAGAGAAAAGAGAGAGACTGTTGATGCAGGAACATGTCAGCCAAGTCCTTGGAGGGCAGCAGGTAATTCTCACATTAATATGAGATAAACATATACAGGACTTTTAAAATGTGGTCGAATACCTGAGTCGCGTTTGAGATTTGAGATTTAAGGCCTTTCTTTCTATATTTTTGCACACACATAGTCTTTTTTATTGTGTGCAACTTTTTATAATATTTTCATTTTTACAAATGACAAATGAGTCTTTCCTTGGTCTAAATGAGGGGAGTGATTACCAGAATTCTGCAAGTGACAGAAACTTAGAGACACAGTGTCAAGTACTCTGTGTGGAAGAGCAGCTCCTGCAGAAGCCACCATGAAACAAACATCAGAGGCATTCACACAGCAGCAGCTGGCAGCACAGACGCTGGAGTCTCCCAGAGGGAGCTCCCCTTCCTCGTCTTACCGTGGGAAGCAGCCTGTACCCGGCGGTGCTCACAGTGAGCCCTGCAGTGGGGTGTGCTTCGTGCGAGGCCAGGGAGCCCTGAGGCAGCTGACAGGACTGGAAAGTGCCTCTGCTGCCGGTGGGAGATGTCTCTTCCACCTGTGTGAGCTGAGGCAGAGATTTGTCATTCATCTGTCTATCATCTATCTATCTATCTATATCTATCTATCTATCTATCTATCTATCTATCTATCTATCATCTATCTATCTATCTATCTATCTCTATCTGTCATCTGCCTGTCTATTCTCTATAATCTGCCCACATGTGATTGGTCTTGAATGCTTGTCATCTATTTATCAATCATTCATATATGGTCTTTCTACTGCCGTGTGTTAGCTTTGAATCGTGTGTGTATCTATCATGTATGTATGTATGTATGTATGTATGCAGGCATGACCTACCTAAAAGTCTTTGCTTCTAATCTCAGGAAGACAACTGTTTTTAAAGCACAGCAAATCTTGGACTTATTGACATAGATCCTTGTAAGACAGTTTTACTGACCTGAAGGGAGAAGCTGTTTTCCACGTTTGGATTTTCTCCCGGCACTGCAGAAGCACAGTGTGTGAAGAGTGTGGATGGGACACATGAGCCACAGATAAAGGTTCAGGTCTCTATGATCTCACCTTCTGGAAAGGAGTGATTATCATATCACCTGCATGTGTAGTGACAGAGCCTGCACTGGGAATGGAGATTATCTGGGAAACATTGGGGGCCATGCAAGGAACTGAATGCTATTATGAGCAATTTAAACAGACATCTGATAGCAATGTATGAGTCAGTTAGGGAAAGTATACTTTTGAAAAAAACAAAATCCCCATGGCACACGAGATGAGGACTCTAAGGTGTGCTGAGTGAGAGAAGGGTACAAATCAATATTGACCCATAGTTTTTAGTCAGTTTCTTTCCAAAAAGCAAATCCTTGCTGATCATGGGATGATTGAGAGGGAGGACTGTGAGGGAGAGAGCAGAGTTAGTGCAAGCGTCCAGAGTTGTACCTGTGAGCGGAATATTCATATTTTTGATCAGCATCTTGATAAATATTTATTGTGTAGTTTATGTGTTTCAGGTGCGTGTCTAGGCGCGTGACATTTGTATGTGCACAAAATATAGAAATTATCTTGTTGGTGCTTACTGTGTGGTTGATGGGAAGGAGAAAAAGCAGCACACAGAAAATCCCAATCATACTGTTGATTAGAAAGTGAGAGGTCCTAAGAAATAAGAGGAGAAGGCACACCTGGGCAAACGTCAGGGTTGAAAGATGAGCTGAAGTAAATTGCATATGAATTCTTCATTTCCAAATGAAGATAATATTTAGAAAAATATTTTATCTAAAAAGGGACATATTTATTTCTTCCTTCACAATTGTTGGTTGTACATAATTTTTTTTTGGCCTTGCTGCGTGAAGACCTCCATTGTAATCCTGACAACAATGCAAAGAGCAACCACCTTCTTTCTGCTTTAATCTCATAAAACTGTTTTAATAATGGTCCATGGGTTGTGATAGTTTCCATAACATAAATAACGTAGATGTTATTTGTGAGATTAATAAACTAAGAAAAAATTTAAAAAGCAAGGCAAACTAATATAATTGCTATAGAAACAAGTAGGGATATTTCTGAGAGTTCAAGACCAGTCTGAACTACATAGCAATACCCTGCCTCAAAATTCAGACAAAAATCAAACATACAAACAAAAAATTAAAGCTAGAAATTCCATTAAACCCAGCTATTGCCCTTGTCAGTATCTTCAATTTCCATGTGTTTGTGAAGTTCTTGTGGTTTCTTATGCTATTGATCTCCAGTTTAATTGCACTATGGTCTGATAATATACAGAGGATAACTTAAATTCATTTGCATTTACTTAAGCATGTTCTATGAGCTGGCATGTGGTTTATTTTGGAGAATGACCCGTGTGGAGCTGAAAAGGTTGTATATTCTGATTTTGTTGGGTGAAATACTGTGTAGACATCTACAAGTCCATTTGTTCAAAGGTCAGTTCTGTTATTTAGTTGTTAATTTTTTTGTCTAGATGATGTGTTTATTTGTGACAGTGGAGTATTGTGTTCCCCCACTATATTTGTATTAGTTTTTCATATCCATTAATGTGTGTGTGTGTGTGTGTGTGTGTGTGTGTGTGTGTGTGTGTTTGGTATCAGGGATGAACCCAGGTCCTTGTGCTTGCAAGGCAGGCGGTGGAACCACTGAGCTAAATCCCCGGCCCTTATTAATGTGTGTTTTGTATAGTTTGGGGCATTAGTATTTGGTGCATATATATTTATGATTGCCATCTCTTACTCTTGGATTGTTCCCTTTATAAGGATGTAGTGGCCTTCTTTGTCTCGTAATTAGTTTTGATTTGAAATCTACTTTGTCTGCAAATAAGATAGATACCCCTGCTTTTTTCCTGGCTCCTGTCACCTGGAGAACTGTTTCCATTCTTTTACTCTCAGTCTATGAATTTCTTTGTGAATTAAGTGGATTTGTTATACACAGCATATTGTTGAATTTTGCTTCTCAACCCATTCTGTCAGTGTGTCTCTTTTGATTGGTGAATTGAAGCCACTAACATTGATGGTTATAACTGATATGTATGGACTTATCATTTTCATATTTTCCTGTTGTTTGCTCTTTTATTTTTTATTTTTCCCCTTCTCCCTTTAGTTTCTTGCCTAGCCTGGTGTATTTGCTCTGGCCTTATGGAGTTGTGATGTTCATTGTCTTTTTTCTAGGATAGTGTTTAGAATTGTTTGGAGCATTGGCTTGGTGTTCATGAAATTTCTCAGGTGTTCTTTTTTATGGAAATATCCTATTTTCCCATCAATTTTGAAAGATAGTTTTGCAGGATATATCAGTCTAGGTTGGAGATTGTTTTCTTTTAGGGCTTGAAATACCTCACTCCAGGCTCTCCTTGACTTGAGGGTTTGTGTTGAAAAGTCTGTTGTGATTCTGATGGGTTTTCCTTTGCATGTGATTTGTTTCTTTTCTCTAACTGCTTATAGCATTTTGTTCTTCAATTGGGTTTCCAGGATCTTGATTATTATATGTCTAGGTGTAGATTTTATTTGATCAAGGCTACTTGGAGTCCTATATGCCTCACTTATCTGTATGTCGAATCCTTCCCCTATGATTAGGAAGTTTTCTGTCATTAATTCTGTGAACAGTTTTTTAAAAATGTCATTTGTACTTTCCTTTGACACTTCATTGATTCCTATCAGTCTTATATTATTCTTCTTTGCATCATCTAGGAGCTGTTGGACTGATTTATCACTGTTTTTAAGAGATCTCTCTTTTCATGGTCACTTACTGCAATCCTAGCTTTTATACTTGATCTTCTATCTTTACATTTACTCCTTCTGCTGCGAATGCTTTCTATAGAGTTTTTAATCTCCTGGATATCTGTTTGAATCTATCTGTTTCATGGATTCCATTTCTTTCCTATGTTGGGCAGTCAGGGTTTCCATTTCTTTCCTACACTGGGCATTCATGGCTTCTATCATGGTCCTGAATTTATCTATTTTTTTTGGTCTGTTTTTGTTCTAGAGTCTCTTAATCATGTCTTTCATTGTGCTCACCATCTCTGTAGCTATCTGGGAAATTATTTCTGTTTTGATTTTTCTAGAGTGTGATTGATCTGTTTTGTTACTTCCTGTGCTATGAGTTCAGGGTGTCCTGGTGGTCAATTGTCAGACTTTTCTATCTTGTTTCCCTCAGAGTTTGCCATTAGTGAACTGGAAGTCTGTATTTGTGCCTTGCTTAAGTGTTTTCTTATTTTTATTTTTGTTGTTGGTCTGTCCTTGGTTTAATTCCTGGGTTAGTACTTCGGTCTTCCTGATATAGCTGCTCTTTAGGTTTTGAGTCTCTAATGACTCAGAGACACTTTCATTTTCATAACATCAGAAAAAAAATTGATTAAATCAATCACAACCCTTTAGTCCAATTGATACAATCAGCAACACAATAGCATCAAGCACAGCTTAGAAATTGACAATTTGTGGTAGTTATTAATCTATCACCTTTAACCATGTGAATTAAATCAAAATTGAGGACCAGCACCAAATATATTTATAGTGAATAAAATCTTCAATATAGCAACTTTGCCCTTCAGGGTGGAGACTTAGGAGTTGGGAGGACAGGAATAGATAGGTAGAAGTATTGGAGAATCTTTCAAGTGAAGCCAGAGGACACAGTATGATCATGCAAACTCTAGGAAATTGTTGAAGACAAGAGGGAAAGACAGAGTGCAAGAACAAAGACAAGAATAGAACAATTTGACAGTAATAGGGAAGCTATAAATTGTACTCACTTTCCTTTGAAACTAATGACAGTTGCAAGAAGGAAAAAGAGAAGAAAAGAAGAAGAAAGAAAAAATCTGAATTCGGGCAGTAACAGGAACAAAAAGGGAGATGAAGAACAATGTAGGGGAGCAAGAGACTGAGTGGGAAACAGAAGAAAGAAAAAATAATTTGAATTTGGGAAAAAATAAAATTTGAAAAAACTTAAAAATTAAAAAGAAGAGGAAAAGGAAGAAAAATAATTGAAGGGCCTCTTTAAGGATACATTTCTGCTGTCACAATAGACAATGTGGACAGCAATGTGCAGAACTAAGTCGAATAGTCTCAGCAAGCCAGCAGCAGACCCCTGAGATTCAGGCTGAATTCTGGCTTCAAGGCTCAAGTTGAGTTTCCTGACCTCCTGCAGGGTCAAACTCTGCAAGATTCCACTGCAGGTTCTAGCTTCCCTTCCCCTGAAGATAGTTCAAGTTCTGATGGAAGGTGGTGATCCCTTCAACTTACCAACTACAGAGATCTGGTGTGCCTTTATTGCAGTTGTTCACTTCTGTTCTATCTTCTGGATCCAGGTACTGGCACAACCAGAAGGCCTGAGAGTACGGGGGGCGGGGGGTAATTTTGCCGGGGCACCCTGGGGTCTGGGCAGTCCTCATCAGTCTGCTCCAGTGAAGGTAGAGGGCGCTCGAGGGTGGGGAAGGTGCTTAGCTCCCTGTGTTTCCCTGGCAGTCCTCCAGGCTCAAGAATCTTAAGAGGTGTGGCTTGTCATTTCAATTTTTAGATTGTTTGGTAACAGTATTTTTGTGTATATATTATAACACGTTTTATGTTTGGGTTGAGAAATCTTGTTCTAACTGGCACTGCAAAATGAAACTTTAAAAATGATTTTTTCCCCTTCAAAGACAAATGGCTTCCTGAGGCCTAGGGCATAATCACCTTCCCCTATCTCTCCTTAGCCAGATGAATGAACAGAATATGCAGGTGCTGACACCAGGAAGCCTGGAACCCAGTCCCCTTTCCAGGAAGGGGAATGAGCTGTCAGTGGTTAAACGTGATAAAGCAAGTGTGGAGATCTGCATCGTCTCTCTGTGCCCCGCCCTTCTGTGCCATTTCTAGTAAAGACTCTTGCACACCTGTACATGATAAGATGGTGATTTGAAGCAAATAGGCCCTTTTGTCTCTTTGGCATTTGCTTTGAACAAATCTGCTTTCCTTCTTTTTTCCAAATATATGGCTTCCTTTGACTTGGACAGCGGCAAGCAGTCAAACCTGAGTATATGAACCTAAGTGACTGGTAATACTGTGAGAAACGTTCCACGTCCATAATCTTTAAAAGAGATATACTGTTTTTTTCTTCCCACTTTAGTTTTAAGCATGATTAAAATAAACGAGAAAGTTAAAAGAAATTCTTTTTCGGTACCGGGGATTGAACTCGGGTCCTTGTGCTTGCAGGCCACCGAACCGCTGAGCTAAATCCCCGGCCTGAAAGTTAAAATATTATAAATTGGATACCGTTTGGCCCAATGTAATATTTTAAAGTGGCCATTTTCTATTTTTCTGTAGCAGCACCTTAGTCATAATCAAGGATTTATTCCACTGTGTGAATTTTATAGCTCAATTTGATGGCTTTTATCTTAAATTGTATATCATCCACGCTTTCCCTCAACACATCTTTTTGGGCAATCTGAATCATTTTATCTTGCAACTGTCAACAAATTTCTAATATATAATTTTTTAAAGTAAAGAAGCCAAGATATTCTGTTACCATTTGAAAAGTTTTCATCTAAATTCTTATTGGTTTAGTTTCTGTTATTTGAGAATTGTCTCCAAGACATGTTTCTCCGTAGTTTCTGTACAGAAAAGAACACGAAAACAAAAATTAAAAACTGTATTATGTGTGCTCTGCGTTGACTTGATATAGAGGAACAAGGCCGAAATCGCATTCTTTTCACAAATGTGATAGACTTCGCAGACTGATTTTTGCTCTTCCACCTTTCTCCGGACCGAGAGAAACTACATTGCCCACCATGCCTTGTGCAGGGCGGGGGCAGGTTGGACCAACGAGAATCCGGCATACAGTTGTTTCCGGGAGTGCGCGGGTCGCTGGGCGGGACTTCCGGCGCTGCTTGGCTGAGGCTGCTTCTACTCTGTGGAGCCGCGTGGGTCGTGTTCCCGAGAGCGACCCGCAAGGCTGTACCTGCTGCAGAGGCGCGGCTCTGCGGTGCGGCTGTGTCACCCGGGCTGTGTCTCTCGGCTCGTCCCACTCCGCCGGTCCACTCCGGTGAGTACCGCCCGCCCGCACCCCGACCGGTGTGGAGCCCAGAGCAGAGCGGGGCTCCCTCGGGGCAGTGGCGTGGCAGAGGCTGTGCAGTGCCGCCCGGGCCCAGGGTCTTGCTCGAGTCCTCAGCGAGCAGAGTGAGAAGCCAGGCGCTGGGTCCGCAGAGTAGCTGAGAACCAAGGAGAGCGCGATCTGAGGGAGGATTTTCGAGTGCTTCCAAGGCAGCCTCGCGGAGACCCGACTAGGCCAAGACCGTGAGAGTGGACGGAGGGAGACTGAAGGGTTCACCGCAGGCGCCCGGGGAATTAAGGTGCATTCTGGACCAGGCCGCTGGTAGGGGACAGAAGTAGTAACGACTGGATAGGTGGGTAGACCTTTCGCCGCATCGTTTGTGCTTGTGAGCCAGAGTGGGAAGGAAAGGACAATCTCAGGTTTTTCTTTCACCTGAACATCGTGAAGAGTTGAGAAGGACATCTGGTGGAGGCGCAGTTTCGGGGAGAAATCAAGAGTTGGGTTTTGGGTAGGATGGCTCAGAGGTGTCCAAAAGTGGAGTTATTACATGGACTGCTCGAACCCTAGGGAATTCTGCGGCAGGGACCGTTCTGTGATGTGCAAGTGTTAACAGGCTGGGCTATGCATTTAGGCCAAACCCGAGGTTCACAATGAAAGCGAAAACCTTTGATTTGATTCTGAGATGCGCCCTGACATGCCGTGAGAGTTGAGGCTGGCGGGTGGAGAAGAGTAGGTGGGGCTTGGCCGGCTGGCTGCAGACGGAGGGCCCCGGATTCCAGTGGTTGTTCTAGAGGGAGAATACGGGTTAAAGGGCCATGAATAGGTTGGATTAGAGGAAGGGAGTCTCTGTGGATTCACCATTCTACAGGCACAGCAGACTGCTCTCTCCTATGGAGCCAGAGAAGGGCAGTTAGGGCACAGGTGCCTTTGCTCCCCCACAAAATATACACATTAAATGTATGCAAGGAAATAAAACCTGCCTGAAATGACTTCATGTCGCTGTGCTCTAATAAAATATGTATTTGGTTTTTGTCAAGTTTTGGTACAAAAGGACTAGAACCCTTGTCATTCGGTGAAAAGTGTTTTTTGTTATTTAATAAAATATGTATTTGGTTTTTGTCAAGTTTTGGTACAAAAGGACTAGAACCCTTGTCATTCTCTCGGTGAAAAGTGTTTTTTGTTAGTCATTATAAGCTCCTTTTTGTACTGCTTGAGTTTTATGAGATGCTTAGTGTGAGAAGACTTTAACATTGGGGTCCTAAGTCATCTCATGGTGGGGCTGATCATCAGAGACACCAAGTGATTACAGGATTTGAACTTTCAAACCCCATGTCAGGTTTCCAGAGAAAGAGGGGTGCTTGAAATTAGTTTTTGTAAAATCTCAGAGTGAGATTTCAGAAAGCTTCCAGGTTGTCAACACTGGGAAGTACTGGGAATTTCACAGGTGGAGGGGGCATGGAAGCACTGTGCCATGTTCCACATCTTAATTCCTTGGTATATGCATCCCTTACATTTGTTTCTGAGTTGCATTTTTAATTAAAACAAACAAACCCAGTAAATGTAAGTAGTGTTTTCCTGAATTTTAAGAGTGGTTTTATCAGTCATATCTGAAGAGGGAGATCATGCAATCCCTAAGATCTGTAGCCATTTGGATGGACTCATGGATGGTCTGGACATACGATTGCAACTGGCATCTGAAGTAAGGGGAGTTTTGTATGACCAAACTCTTAAACATGTGGGTATAGATGCTCACTTCAGCTAGTTAGCCTCAGAATAGAATTGAACTGTAGAACACTCACTTGGTATCGGAGAATCAGAAAACTGGCACTGGAAAAGGCACCACATACTTGGTGTCAGAAAGAGAATCACAGAAACCTAAATTATTTTCTAAAATTCCGCATTCAAATAAAACCTTAAATGGCAAAGAAGAAACACCCACATTTTCAAAAACATTTACAGAAATGTTACTCTCATGGTCAGTAACAGCTAAATCTCAGCACTGGACATGAAGTTATGAGAATAATGAGTTTGATGCCTATAACACTTAAGAGGAAGTGTTTCCATTTTCCATTTGGAAGTGTTTCAAGTGTTTCCACCTGAAGTGTTTCCATTTTATAGAAGACAGCCTCAGGGAGCTCAGGTCTTTGGTGACAACCAGTCGGCAGGAACTAGTGCTAAGGATTTGAGCTTGTATGTCAGCCTGAGATCACTTTTCTCCAGAGCAAGGCAGAAAGGAAATAACTTAGCTGTTGTAAATTCCACCATGCTTGTCTTTATTTCATAGCCTTTTTCTTGCTACAGATTCCCATGGCAGCAGAAGGGTTTCTGAAACCGACTTGGGTAAGTAAAGAAGTTCCATGATTTCACTGGCTCTTGTTCCTACACTTACAAGTCCTAGTACACAGATCCAGATAATAGTGGTGTCCTGGAAGTCTGTGTCCTTAGTCCTGTGGTCATCTCAGGCCCAGGATCCTAAATCAGTGTTAGAAATTTTAAAGAGATGTTCCTGTTTCTTCATTCAATAGCGGGAGGTACTCAAAGGTTTCCTGGGTAAAAACCATGGTCCAAATGTTTAGAAATGGGAATGATGGGAATGTTTAAGAAACTGCAATTCTTCATTAATGTGTTCTGGCAAGAAAAAAAAAGTGAAGGGGCAGGAAACAGTCCAGAAGTGGCAAATTGAGGACCAAAGGCCTCTGCTAAGGATGGTAGGAGCTATTGAGGTTTTGGAGCAGAGGGAAGTTATAAGATTCAATGTCTAAACAAGCTCCTGTCTCAGCAGAGTGGGGAGCAGATTCTGGAGGTGTGTGTGGAGGCTACCATAACATTCCAGGTTGGAAAAGCAATTAGTCTTTTATAAACAGATGTTTGTCTGCTGGACATTGTGAGAGAGAAGTCAGGGAAGACCTCATGATTTTTGACTTTAACACATGAAGTGTGAAAGTAACATTTACTGAGATGGCACATGAATGATAGGAATATTCAGCAGGGGCTTGGAATGTAGCTCAGTGGTACAGCTCCTGCCTGGCAAGTATGAGGCCCTGAGTTCAATTCCCAGTACCAAAAAAAGAGGTGTATTTAGCATTAAAAACTATCATGAGTCAGACTTGTCTTTTTATTTAAAATTTTTATTAAAATATTTTAAGGTATTTTTACATTCATAGTAAAATTTAGAGGAAAGTAGAAATTTTCCAAATACCCCTGCCACTGTACCTTCTTTACCAGAATGGTATGTTTGTTAGATTTATACCTGCTTTACATCATAATTACCCAAAGTCTGTAGTTTATATTAGTACATTGCATGGATTGCACAAATTTTTAGTGACAAATACTGAGGTGGAAGAGGCCAGCTCTCGGAGTCCCATCGTAGTTCAGGTGGCTGAGATTGGAACAGGGAGCCAGGGCAGATGGGGTCTTCTAGGAGTGCTGCAACTGCCTCCAGCTCAGCTCCAGAGGAGGCTGATGTCCTAGCTGGGTTTGGCAAGTATATGAGCATGTGGGGAAGCCAGGATGGGATCAGGCATGCACAGGGCAGGCAATGGAGTTAGGGATGTAGTGGTCATGATCTGGAATTTCAAGATTTGTTCCCCATAGTGATGTGCAGACAGGGAGGGAGTGTGAGCGAATATATGCAGGGTTCTGGTACTTAGGGTTTAAGGCAGGAGGCTGAGCACCGGTGTGGGTGTTTGTGGAATGATCTGGGACCCCTGGGAGACTGCCTGGCAGGAGCAGGGCTGGTATTCCACCTGCCTAGTCCAGGACTCAGATGGCATCTCCTATCCTCTTCTAGTCACGAAGCTGTGGATAGTGGTCAGTGAGGTGTGAGGGGCAGCAGGGAGCAATGGCACCAAGACCTGGATCTCCTCTGCAGTGGGGAGCTGTGGGGAGCACAGTGTACTGGGCGGTCAAAGCTGCTCATCATCGTACATGATGAGCACATTACAGGGCCATGTGACCTGTGAGGACATTGCTGTGTACTTCTCCCAGCAAGAGTGGAGGCTCCTTAATGGAGCTCAGAGGTGCCTTTATCATGATGTGATGCCAGAGATCTTTGAGCTCATGATCTCAGTGGGTAAGTTCCCTTCCAGCCACACCTTGCTGGTGCTGGGCTCCAGCCTTCCTCTTTTTTTTTTTTTTTTTTTTTTTTTTTTTTGTGGTACCAGGGATTGAATTCTGGCCCTTGTGCTTTCGAGGCAGGCAGTGGAACCACTAAACCAAAGCCCTGGCCCCAGCCTTCCTCTTTTTCCAGAAGCTGTCCTGTCTTTCCCAGAGCAGGACCATAAACTCTTGCTTCTTCCCTGATTTCTTGACATAGGTGCTGTTTTTTGTCAGGCCTGGGCTTTTTGCAGCCCCCAAAGCTGCTGTTCTTAAACCTTTTAGTTAAGGCTTTGGGTTCAGAGTCTTGTAGGCTGTCCAACTGATGCCACTTGGTTTTGCCATTCCTTACTAAGTAATCAGATCTGGGGTAGACCTGTATCACACGTTCTTTTCTTGTCTTTAGTGGACCTTTAGTAAGGCTTGCCTGTCTCAGAAATGAGGCATTTGCCTGGTTATTGTTTGCAGGGAACAGTAGACTATGATAGCAAGATTCTCCTTCAGGATTTTGTTTTCTAATACATTACTCTCCTTGTAGTCTGTTTTGGGTTGGGACACTGTGGGTCAGTGTTGATTTCTCAACTACCTATTTTCTCTTCAGGACATCTATCTTCCAGGTCCCATATGGTCTCCCACCTTAGGCTGTGGGTGGGGAAAGGCTGTGTTCCTGACAGAGTGGAGAGGTCTTTGAGCAAGAGGGGCTGAAGAGGTCCTGGGCCTGTGAATAGCAGCGGTGGGAGAGCATGAATTCACACTGAGCTCAGATTGTACCAGGCCTTATCTTCATTTCACCCTGTTTTGGTGCCAAGGCTCATGTAACTCCATTTTTTTTCTTCTTCTACCTACTTAACATTTTACCCATGTGTCATTTTGATATTTCTGATCCTAGGCTTTCCCATACCTCACTGACCCCACATCTCTCTAGTTCCTCTCTCTGTAATTTCTTTAATATAACAATGTATTGTGAGTTGTGAATGTGTGTGTGTGGTGGGACAAATATTTACACAGCTCCCAGCTGAATGCAGCAGACTAGGTCCTCCTGAAAACTACTACCAGCCCAGAAATATGTCATAGACCTGCCTATGTTCACCACTGTTTCTCTTTGTCAGTTTCTGTTGTTGGGACAAAATACCCAGCATTTACAACTTAAAGGTGAAGAGGTTTACTTTGGCTTATTATTTCAGTCCATGGTCAGCTGGCTCCAAGGAAAAGGGGCACAAGGAAGGGCTTGGTTGGAGGAAATCTGCTTATTCCATTGCAGATAAGAAGCAGAGATAGAAGGGAGGAGGAGCCAAAGAAAGGAATATACTCACATCTCTTCCCAAATGGCCCATGACCAGCTAAGCCTTGTGTTCTTTCAGCACATTCTGCTACTGAACTCCTCAATAGGTGAATCCACTGATAAGTAGAATACCTCCATGATCCAATAACTTTCCAAACACTAGAGTTTTCAGGGACATTTTAGATCTAAACCAAGACACCATTCCTTGCTTTCATGATGGTTGTGAGTCCTCCTCTGCTTTGAGTCTTAGAGGCCCATTATTGAACACTCTTGACTTTGACCTGACCCTAGCTCCCTTGCCCTGAAAATAAACCCATACATTCATCCTCTCTGTATCATATAGATATTTGTACCAGGACCCAGTTGTCTTTTCCCACCAAAGTCTACACGCCCTTCACTTGGATTCTTATCCATTCAGGTTGTTGGTGTAGAGAAGAGGCTGAGGAGGCCCATCCCTAGCAGGCTGTTTTCACAGGAGTATCATATGCTGACAATCCATCACAAGATCCATCCATCCCAAATGATCCCCGTGAGATGTGGGACCTGGTCACAAATGACATTTTGTACTTGGCTGAGCACCAAAAACTCTCTGGGCAGAAATCATATATATGTGTGGAATATAGAAAACTTTTGTCATTAAGTTCAGACCTACATCAGAACCAGAAACAGTACACTGGAGAGAAACACTTCAGAAGAGAGGAGAACAGGGCCTTGTTTGTAAATAGCTACAAACCTCCTGTGTCAGGTCGCCTTTTCCAATGTGAAGATGCTGCAGAGGACTTCCTGACCAGCACAGGCCTTCTTCAGCATCAGTCTAGTCTCAGTGCAGCATATTCGCTGAGAAGCAGGGAGACTTTTCACACTCAGCAGGGGCATTACAAATGTGGCAGGTTCAAGAAAGTTTTCAGTGAGGGGGTTCAAGACATTGGGCATCAGGGCATCCAGTTTGGAGGAGTAATTCATGAGGGTAGCGTGTGTGGGAAGTTCCTGAACTCCAGATACTCACTTAAGCATCAGAGAACCCATGATGGAAAAAAGCCGTATGTATGCAGTGTATGTGAGAGAAATCATTCCTCCACAATCATACCCTTGTAGGACACCAGCAGAGAATCCACACTGGGGAAAGGACTTCCATGTGTATTGAATGTGGGAAATCTTCGAGTTCCAAATATTCACTTGTTGAGCATCAGAGAATCCATAATGGAGAAAAACCATATTTGTGCAATGCATGTGGGAAGTCTTTCTGACACAAACAAACATTTGTTGGGCATCAGCTGAGAATTCATACTGGAGAAAGGCCATATATTTGTGCTGCATGTGGGAAATCCTTTATCCAGGCCTCTGACCACATTCGACACCAGAGAATTCATAGTGGAAAAAGAGCTTATGAATTCATTGAGTGTGGAAAGTCCTTCCTCTATAAACAGTCACTTCTTGATCACCAGAGATTCCACTCTGGTGAAAGACCTTTTGAGTGCAGTGCATGTGGGAAAGCCTTCATCCATAAGAAAAGACTTTTTGAGCACCAGAGAATGAATATACAGTGGAGAAAAGCCGTATGTGTGCATCAAATGTGGTAAATCATTTATTCGGTCCTCTGACTACATTTGGCACCAGAGGATTCATACTGGTGAAAGGGCTTATGAGTGCAGTGAGTGTGGGAAAGCCTTCACCTGCAAACAGACACTTCTTAAGCACCATCAAAGCCACACTAGACAAAAGCCTTACCAGTGCAGTGAACGTGGGAAAGGCTTTAACCTTGAGGATGAACTTCTTCAGCACCAAAGACTCCATACCAAAGAGCAAACTTATGAGTGCACTGAATGTGGGAAAACCAGCCACAAGAAAAGAGTTGAGCACCAGAGGGTCCACGCTGGAGAAAAGTCCTGTGAGTGCAGTGAATGTGGGAAGCGCTGTAGAGATCACACCAGTGCTTAATTCAGCACCAAAAAATTCACAGTGGAGAGAGGCCTCACAGCTGTGCTACCTGTGGGAAGTCCTTCATCTACAGAAACAAACTCATAGATCACCAGAGGATCCACACTGGAGAAAAGCCGTATGAGTGCAGTAAATGTGGGAAAGCCTTCAACAAGAGGTATTCCCTCTTCAGACACCATAAAGTTCATACGAGAGAAAGGCCTTAGCTGCTAGTGGGAACAGAATCCATCAGACAGTTGAACTTTGTACTACTGAAAATCAACTGGAGCACTTAGTATGAGGCCTTAAGTATTTGGAAGATTTGAGAGGCAAACATTACACTTCACAAGCTGCCCGGTGCTGTGGTGGACATTACCATTGGTAAGTCCCTACCGTGTCCATCAGTCATCCCATGTGCTCAGGGCATACAGACCTTTGCATTTGCCAAACCCTGATGAATAATAATGAGTCTGTTGGGGTCATTTTTGTCATGTTGAACTCTTCAAGGTATAGTTAAGACCATGCATTGGCCAGGAAGAGCAGTCTGGTTTCTGGTGGTCTGCAGAATAAAACTTTAGGGATGTTCTGTGTCATTGATGACTTTTCCCTGCTGCACATCACCCAAGAAGGAAACTGTCTTACTGTATGCTGCATTTTGCCTTAATAAACACCTTATTGTCTAAACCATCTTTAATTCTGGAGGTTCTGTTGGGAGGGGGTGGGTTTGGAACAAATTGTATTTTGCCAATAAACAGTGAATAACTTTTGTGAGACCCTCAATTTTGTGTGCCCCAAGGGCACAATGCGGCATCAGAAATAGTTCTTAGTCCCATTTGTCTTTATTGGAATTGGATGATAAGACCTCCTGAGAAATACTACAGAACTGTGTGGTCCTAGTCACATGGCTGCCAGATACATTAGTCTCAGAAGTATTTGTGACAAACTAAATTCTTTGTTCCCAATGTTTCTCCATATATCTTAGCACTGAAGGACAGAGCTGGGCAGGCAAGTGCCACTGGTTATAAGATCTGGGGCTAAGTAAGAGCATCACAAAGGACTGTTTGCCTAATTTAAAGATACTAAACAGCCCTGGGAGGACAGTACCTCCAGGATCAAATTGCCTAGTGCCAAGACATCAAGAGTAAAAAACAGAATAAAGGACAGTTAAAATTTAGAGTAATGTTAAATACATGAAATTTTCATAGATCAGCCTGCAATATATACACAGAAAACTAAGGTACTGCAGACAGATATCCCATGTTTAGGGATTGGACAGTCATTAATTCCTAAATTAATCTCTAAATTGGATGCAATCCCAGCCAAAGTCTGATAATTTCTTTGTGTATAAATTGGCAGCTGACTCTAAAGTTGATGTGAAAATGCAGAGGATCAAGGATGGCCAAAACGGCTTTGAGGAGAACACGAGTATGTGGTCAGGATGCTCAACACATGAAAATATTGGCATAAATACAAAAATACAAGTGTAACAATAGAAAGTATAAAGGAAATATAAGTGATCAGTTGACAAATCATGACAAAGAGGAAACAAAGTTTTAGAAGGAAGTAATAGGTGTTCAGGTCAATATAGGACATAGTAAGATTTTGGTCCCTAAATATGAGCTGTTGTCTTCAGTATTTCAGTTACCCATGTACAAGGGGTGATCAGAATATACTATGGATATTTTAAAAAATTTTATTGTTGTAAATGACATTGCTGTGATCCACCTTGAAATACTTCCCTTCACATTGAAAACATCCCTTCATTTTTTGCCACTTTCTGGAGCAGTTCTGGAAGTCCTCTATTGTGTGATAAAATGCTGCTACAGTGTGCCATCCAGCAGAATGGCATGTTTGTAAAAACATGATGTGTCCTCAGGCACCTTATTTACCAATTTGGCACCATGTAATGTTTGGCTCTTCCCCAAAGTTAGAATGACCCTGAAAGGTAAACGTTCTGAATTGATTCAGAACATCAAGGCAGCCAAGACACTGTAACTGAAGATACTCATGGAAGAGGAGTATGAGAACTGCTTCAGACAATGGTAAGAATGATGAGAGAAATGTGTTGAGCTGACGGGATTACTAGGCAATATGTTTTTTACTATAATCTTAAAAAACCCATAATTAAAAAAATAATATCCCATATGTCTTGCTCATCATATATCTTCAAGTGTTTTCTACACCTGATGTTACAACAAATTTGAACTGTATTGACCACATTCTCTCTTTTCTGTATTATTAATGCTCTGGCCTTTGGGGCTATAATTGTGGAGAGACTGCCCCTTCCAAGGCTGCCTAGTTCCTAGAGGTAATAAACTACTTCCCTCACAGCATGACTTACATACAAGCCAATTAATACAGAGGTTGTATCCCAGCCATCCTATTAAGAGCCAATATTCCCCTTGTCTTAGCTTGCCCTAGGGTCCATGTATTGAACATTTTAGACCTTTCCTGTGTCTCCAAGTCATCCCCAGATCAGGGAATTGATGAGTCCTCTTTTCCTGTGAGAACTTGTAGGTCTTGGGGCGGCAGTGATGAATGACCCCAGTGGTGTCAGGACTGCATGGCTCTCTGCTTTGTGCAAACACCTTAAATTCCCAGGTGAGTTCCACTGATGAGTTTTCCTCTTTCACTGCATTTGGTGACACCTTGAAATCATGCCTGACCCTTGCCACTATCCCTTCTCTTATGTTATCATGTTTCATTTCACTGTTCCTTATATTTTTATTTCAGCCTTAAAGGGTGTCATAAAATTATAGTTATACAAGAGCACAAACCCACAGCTGTAGGAAGTTAAGGTGAAGCTCACGGTGACACTAGTTTACTGCTGCTGCTCCCACCTGCAGAAAGCACAGTGCTGTTACAGAAAGAATTGGTCAGTGACACGAAACGGCAGGAGAATGGAAGTAAAATAACAAATTTAATAGTTGACAAGGGTTGATTGCACATAAGCCGTGCCTGCATCGACAACCCCCTGGGTTACAACTTCTTCTTTTATAGGGTTTTACGGCCTTGACCTCATTTGGGTGGTGTAGACACTCCATTCTCACAGTTCATACCATGGTCACAAAGCAGTTAACTCTTCAGCCCAGATATAATTCCTCGTAGCTAGGGGAGTTTACCTTTAAGATTTGCCTAGTTAGCTATTCTAATCCACAGGAAGGGGTGTTCAGGGTCAGGGGAGCAAATGTTAGCAGTAGTCCTTTTCATCTTGATACTTTTATGATCACGTGGCTCCGGTCTCTTCAGAGCTCAAGACCTTGATGCACCCTGTTATCTAAGGGTAAGACCAAATGTCTCATTCAGCGATTAGTGCTTCTGGTGTCTGTTAGTTCTGAGCTAAACAAAACAAACTGCTGTTAGAGACAGCAGAAGCCATTCTATATTATGACACTTTATAGGTTTTTGCTATTTATAAAGGTTTTCTCTATATCACTAGAACTTGGTAAGGATACACCAGGAGAGATTTCCCGAGGGACTTGCCAGCTCCCTCTGCTGGATCTAGGCCCAGTGAAGCCTGCTCTGTCCCTATCCAAGTCCTGAGAATCCAACAGTACCAGGAACCATTGCTGGTGAGGTTAGGACCTTGGAATCCACACTCAGGACCCACTAGTCCATTGATATATATATTTCACTTTATTCTCTGAACATTAATAACTAGAGTCACACAATGACAAACGCAACTGAAATAAGATTGCAAAATATTTAGATCTTATTCAAAATAAACAGCTCTAGGGCCAGGGATTTATCTCAGTGGTTCTGGTGACTGTCTCGCAAGCGCAAGGACCTGAGTTTGATCCCCAGTACCAAAAACAAACAAACAGCTCTGAAAAAAACCCACAACTTTCAGTCTCTAAAGGCTACTAACATATAGAGTATAAGAGTAATGTTTTTAAATGATGCAGATCTGTACTCTATGCATACAAAAAATTTAAATGACCTCTTTCATACCTCTTAATTTGTGCCAATTTTTGAATAGTATTTAATTCATTGTGGTTTGTGACAAAATTTAAATTCTGTATTACAGAAATATAAGCCATAAGATTTTGTCATATTAATATGTTAGGTTTAAAATAATGTCCTTTGCACTTTTTGGAATTTTTATGTTCATGTGCCAGGCAGACATTTTAAAGCATGTAAATGTAACTGCTAAGCATTTACTGTTCATATATTGCCATCATGTTTTTTATCTTTTAATTTTCTTGGTAATATAATTTTTCAGACTAGTGTTAATAGCTTCCTATTATTTGTTGTATCTAAATATTTTACATTTAATTTCAATATGCTCAATAAAGTACTTGTTTATTATAACATATAAAGGTAACTGATTTGGACCACATATAGTGCAGATTTCACAAATTTAAATTATAAAAATACATCCCACTGTTTTCAGAGTTTTGTCATTTTTTAAAATATTTTAGATCCAGTATGCTATCAATTTAATTGAGATGAAAACACAGGTATGTCTGCATAGAATAGAAATGTATTATTTCTATAATAGGTGCCTCTAGTTTGACCTTCCTAGTGAAATAAATTGATAATTTCTCGAAAGTGATTTATTGAGAAACATGAATTTTCAAAATCATTTTTATTTTATGATGCTGACTTTTCTACTTCTTTTCCATTTTCAGCATAAAGCCTTTTTCTTCATTTGAGTTTTTATCTATGCATATAACTGATATTTTATAACTATTTGAGACAAGTTAGAAATATTTTTATTTAGATTGGAATCACTAAATATATCTACATTGTGAAAATATTCCTATGAATTTTATGTTGGGCTGTATTTTTCTGTTATCATTTCTCACCCTCATATTTAGTAGGTTGAAGGTGCACATCTATTTTTATTTAGATTACTAATTTTAGTGCAGTGTAGCCACATTTTAAGAAGCAAGTTTATAACTGTTTCAATGAATCTGACCAAAGTATTTACCAAGATTTGATTTTGAATCGAACTTAAGATAATTTTACAGGAAAAATTTCCTTCTGCCTTATATAACTTTTTGTGTGTGTGTGTGTTGGGGATTGAAGTTTGAAGTCCCAGTCTCATGCACACTTCAGAAATTCTGTACACCCTCAACCTTCCTTAAATGTTTAAATTTAAAAAGTTAGAGACAACTGGGCGTGGTGGCGCACACCTGTAATCCCAGCACTTGGGAGGCTGAGGCAGGAGGATTGCTGTGAGTTGAAGACCAGCCTGGGCTATATATAGTGAGTTCCAGGTCAGCCTCAACTATTTAGTGAGACCCTGTTTCAAAAAAAAAAGTTACAGACACAATTGATGATTTACATACTGTTAAAAGAAAGAATACAGAGAGATCCCATGTATATTTTACTCAGTATACTCCTCTTAAGCCATTTTGCAAAGCTATGTTAGAATATCAATAATAAAGTGGCTAGGGATATAGCTCAGGGATAGGGTGCTTGTCTAGGATGTATGGGGCTCTGTGTTCTATCCCAAGTGCCTCAAACCCCCCCCCCAAAACAACAATATGACAATGACACTATCTACTGTGATTCATATATCACTACTTTTACTTACAGATGGAAGTGTGAATCTCTGTCATATGTGGGTTTTGAAGCCACATAAAGGCTTTTTTTTTTTTTGGTTTTTTTGAGACAGGATCCTCCTGCCTCAACCTCCCAAGTCCTACAGGTGTGCACTACTATGCCTGGCCTCATAAAGGCTTTTTTTGTTGTTCTGAATAGGCCATCGGATTGACATGCAATCAAGGTAGATATTTAAATTTATTTTATTTTTGCATTTAAGATTTTCATGTTGATTCAACATTGTTTAAACATTATCAAAAGTTATTAGATTTGTATCAACTCAAAACTAATTTTTTTTTTTTTTTGGTGCTGGGGATTGAACTCAGGACCTTGTGTTTGCGAGGCAGGCAGCAGAACCACTGAGCTAAATCCCCAGCCCAAAACTAAATTTTTAATTTCTAAATTTTAATATAACTTTTTATTCTTTTCTTTCTATACAGCTAGTGTTGTGTTGTTTTTCTTATAGCTTTGTGGTTTAACCTGAAATCTGGAATTGTAATGCTTCCTGCTTTGCTCTTGTTAAGATTGCTTTTGCTCTTCTGGCTTTTTTGGTTCCATATACAATTTAGAGTTTCTTTTCAAGTTCTATGAAAAGTGCTGATGGTATTGTAATAGGAATTGTAGTACATCTATGTATCATTGTTGGTAATATGGCCATTTTGACAATATTGACTATTCTTATTCAAGAATAGTGGACGTCTGTTGATTTTCTAGTGTCCCTTATGAACTTACTTTTTCACAGCACTATCAGCTTTGTTACAGACATCTTTCATATCCTTAGCTAGGTTTATTCGTAGTTATTAAATTTTTTAAGCTTACCATAAATGGGATTGTTTTCCTGATTTCTTTCTCTGTAGATTCATTGTTGTATACAGGAATACCATTGCTTTTTATGTTGATTTTTGTATCCTGACACTTGCTCAATATGTTTATTAGTTTTAAGAGTCTTCTGATGGAAGTTTTTGGATTTTCTATATAAAGGTTCATGTCATCTGAAAGTAAAGACAGTTTGACTTCTTCCCTTTCTAGTCAAATCTTTCTCTGGAATGGCAGAAGTGGACACAACTTTGCCTTGTTCCTGATTTTAGAGAGAATTCTTTTTCTCCACTTAGTATGAAGTTATGAGTGGGTTCATTATAAATGGCTTTGACTGGTTTAAAGTAAGGTAGCCCTATTTTCATCAAAGTTTTGATCATAAGTGGATGTTGGGTTTTGTCAAAGGCCTTTTCTGTTTCTACTGAGGTGATCATGTGATTTTTACACTTAGCTCCGTGTAGTATATTACATTTATTGATTTACCTATGTTGAGCCATCCTTGCATCACTGGTATTAAACTGACCTGGTCATGATGTATGATTTATTTCATTCTGTTTGCAAGTATCTTAAGGACTTCTGTGTCTATGTTCATTAAAGGAAATTGAAATTTATATTTTTGTTGTTCAGGCCTTACCTGGTTTTAATAAATAAATAAATAAATAAAGCTAGGGTAATGCTAGCTTCATGGAAAGAGTCTGTTAGTTTTCTTTTTCTTTCAATTTCTTGGAAGTATTTGAGGATTACTTGCATGAGCTCTTCCCTGAAGTTATGATAAAATTCAGCAGTGAATCCACTGTGTGCTGGGCTTTTTTTCCAGTAGGGTTTCTATTGTCTGTATTTTACTGCTTGTGTTTGGTCTGTTTAGGGTTTTTATGCCTTCTTTGTTCCATTTTGGCAACTTTTATGTATCTAGGAATTTCACCTCAAATTTATTGAGATAAAAGTTTTTCAAGTAATTTCTTGTAATACTTTGGTTTTCAGCATTGCATATTGTATTTGCACTTTTCATTTGTAAGTGTGTTGATATGAGTCTTCCCTCTTTCTTTGGTATGTTTGGCTAAGGATTTATCAACCTTATTTATCCATTCAAAGAATCAACTCCTTATTAATCCTTTGTATTTAGTCTCAATTTCATTTATTTTCACTCTGATTCCTATAACTTCTTTCCTTTTACAAGTTTTATACTTAGATTTCTCTTTTTTCTTGGCCTTTGGTGTGTATCATTAAGTTTTTTTAATTGGGATCATTCTGTGTTTCTAATAGCATTCATAGGTATAATTTTCCCTCTTAGAATTGTTTTCATTGTGGCCCATAGGTTTTAGTATATTATTTCCATTGTCATTGGATCCTAGAAATTTTAAATTTGTTCTTTAATTTCTTCTTTGACCCTTTGATTATCCAAGTGTATTATTTAATATCCATGTGTTTACATAGCTTATTCTGCTGTTGATTTCTAGTTTTATGTCACTATAATTCAATAGAATGCAAAGGATTATTTCAATTCTTTTGTATTAACTCACCCATACTTTATGACTGAAGATGTGGTCAATTTTGGAGAAAGTTCCATGCATTACTGAGGAAAAGTGTATTCACTTGTTCAATGAAACTCTGTAGATAATCTGTTAAATCCATTTGTCTCATAGTGTGGTTCAATTCTAATATTTGTTAAAGTTTTGTCTGACCTGTATTTTGGTGTTTTGAGTACTGAATTCTCCCAGTATGATGGTATTGCTGTGTATCTGCTCTTTTATGCCCAGCAGAATTTGTTTTATAAAATTGGGTATTCAGCATTTGAAAGTCCTGCCCAGTCAGCCATGCTTTTTCCCGTCCAGCATTGGCCAGGTATGCTGCTGTTCCACTGCCTTCTGAGTAATGAGGCCCTGGATCGCATGAATCTGGGAAGCATGAACTTCTGCTGACAAGATCCAGGCTGACTCATCCAGAAACCAAAGACAGTGAAAGGAACCAGAACAAGGTTTAGTTCCTTAGGGACCACCCACAAGGACCCACTTCCTTCGTCTGGGTCACATCTTCTAAATTTTCTTCACTTCCCAACAGCCCATCCAGTTCCTTCCCCAAAGTCCCACCTCTGAATTTTACTGCACTGCACTCCAATCCTTGAACATGAGCCTTTCAGAGACAGACTACATCACAACTATAACAATACTATCTTAGATAACTGTGTCGTCAGCCTTCCATTGCTGTGACAAAATATGAAAAAAATGTTAATTTTTTTTTTGCTTTTTAATTTTTTGGTGCTGAGAACTGAACCCAGGGCCTCATGCTTGCTAGGCAAGCATTCTACCACTGGGCTAAATCCCCAGCCCCCCAAAATGTTAATTTTATCTGACATATTCTGAGTTTTCAGTCTGTGATTGAGTGGCTTCAACAGTAGATGTGTATTTCTCATGTTCTGGAAACTGGTAAGTCCAAGAACAAAACAGCAACTATTTTGATTCCTGATACCTGTGTTAGCTTTACTATTGTAACAAAATATCTGAGATAATCAACTCATGGTCTATCTTGGGCTACAGAGATTGCAGTCCACTGTATTTGTGCTGATGCTGAGGTAGCATATTATGACAGGAGTATGTAATGAAGCACAGCTGCTGTGCAATGTCGGGTGTATATGTGGCCTGTCACGTGACCGTATCACGTCTGTCTTTCTAATCTTTATGCAATATTGATATTTGTATGATCAAATGCTATGGTCTATCAGCACCCCCACCTGTCTTACAGGTCCCCGGTGTGCTTTGCATATGGTGGCTGTCATGTCTGTCACACTTGTTTCTTACTGTGGATGTCTGAGTCCCAACTGTCACATACGGTTCCTCAGATTGTGTTTTACTCTAGGTTGTGATACAGGGAAACCATTACAGTCAAAATACACAAACCTCAAGTCTCTTTCCCTACTGCCATGAGGTGAGCAGCTGTCCTCCCCAGACCCCTCTCCCATGCTACATTTGAGTTGGAGCCAGCTAATTTTGAACTGAATCTACTGGCATCACGAGGCAAAGTAAAGCTCTTCTTTAATTTATAAGTGGGCATTTTGTCCCAGTCACTGAAAAGTGAAATCACTCCCATGATGAAGACAGGGTGAAGTTTCAACATGTGTGTTTGTTATACATATTTCTTAATTTTTGGCTGGGGATTTAGCTCAGTGGTGCCACTCTTGCCTCACAAGCACAAGGTCCTGAGTTTGATTCCTGGTACAAAATAATAATAATCCATATTTCTTAATTTTTAATAAAAAGAGGAATATTAGTTAATATCCGTTAAAAGTAGGTCAGTGGTATTAAGAAACATTTCATGAAAAAAGATATACCAGTGGCAAATCAACAAGTAAAAAAATGTTCAACCTCATGATACAACAGTGTAGTTTAAATGAGATGACATTACACACATATTAATATAACTAAAATTAGAAAGAATGATCATATCATCAGTGTAAAAACAGACAATGAAGGCCTTCATGCCCATTCAATGCCAAATATGGACAATCTTATAGAGGAACAGGAACAATCATAGTGTGTGGAACTAGAACAGACAACCAATTCAGATACAATTTGGCAGTCTTTTAAAAGTGAAACATTCCATAATCTGAAATTACTGATATATATTTTCATATAACAAATTGTATACTTGTGTTCACTGCACTTTGTCAACAGCCCCAAAATGGAAACAATTCATCTGGCATTAATATATGAATAAACACACAGTGGCACGTTCTTAGAACTGTGAAAACAGGAAAAGTAAACACTTTATGATTTCATTCATATAAAATTGTAAAACTACAAAGTAATCCACTGTGAAAGAAAGTAGATCAGTGGACAGAAGAAGGCCTCAAGAAATCAGCAATACTGTACAAGAGCACAAGACAAATTCTCAGTGTGTTCATCGTAATGGCTTCATGAATTTATGTATGTGACAAATTTTCCCAAATTACACTTTTCCAATATTTCTAGGTTATTACATATCAATCACACCTCAATACATTTTTTTTAATACCAGGGATTGAACTTGGACCTTACACTTGCAAGGCAGGTGGTGGCACCACTGAGCTAAATCCCTAGCCTACACCTCAATACATTTTTAATAAAATTATCTGAGTAAAATATATTCTTTTGGAAACCAAGTTTGACAAGCCCGTATTTACACTTTCATCTCCATCCTCAAACCTAGGGAAGGGCACCCTTGTACCAGTGCAGAAAAACAGCAATACTTGCCAGACAAAAATATCCTTACTCTTTCACATAATGGAACGTCACTCTGTCCCTGCATTTTTGTCTATATAGTAACTAGACTTAGGTAAGCATTGCAGAAAGACAACAGGATTCTGCAAAACCTTAAGAAAATCTTCTTAGAATATCTTCCTAAACTATAGGACATACAGATTTGGAAATAGTGTGATTATGGAGAGACATATTTGAGAATTTGAGGTGTACTTTTATAAAAATTAATTTTATTGCTACACATTTTGTAATGGTCACATTCATTATAGGAAATTTATATCTGTACATAATATAGCTTGTTTTTTCCCTCCCCTTCTTCCAGCAGCCTGTTCCATCGGTTTTCTGGCAGCTCCTTCACTTCCTATTAATGGCACTGTTATCTCTGTACTAATTCTTGTTCAGACCTTGACCCTGCATCATACTATTGATATCAACCTATGAATTATGGACATAAGAACACATGACCCTTTGTAGAATGTAAGGAAAAGTTTACCCTCAACAATATTGGGCATTATGTACAATCATGTCAGAATAATGGAATAAATGCAGGGTATTCCAAGAATGCTGAATGTAATCACTAAATGATGCTTCTTCAGTAAAAATATGGCCAGACCCTTTATGTACCCCAAAGAAAAGTAACTCTTTGGTCTTAGGCCACTAGGAATGTCTTTGAGGAGAAGGGAAAGAGCAGATATCTGCCTTCCCTTGAGATGTTGGTAAAAGTGGTGAAAACTGTTCAAGGATTAGAGGTGAGATAGCTTTTATGAGATAATGACACAAATTTATCTCTGGCAAGGCCCCAAAGACAAGGGTAGAATGTGCAGAGCAGCTCCCATATACCTCACATATGCATGGAAATCACAGGGCACTTCACTCCTCTGAATGCTGAAAGTATGAGGTTCATCTTCAGGCAAATAGCTCCCTCAGAAAGGCTCATTCAGCAGACAGCACATTTTCGGTGGGGCTAACACCCCAATTGTGGGCTTTCAGGAGCTAAATGTCAGACCTTGAGATCAGGGTTTCTGAATTTGCTGCCTTCACGAGGCCTCTCCATGGTGACACTTTTGGTGTTGAAAGAAGCTAGAGCGCTGGCTGAAAGATTTTCTACATTGCTGCATTCATAGGGCCTTTCCCCAGTGTGAACCACCTGATGTTGAATGAGGACAGACTTTTGCCTAAAAGATTTCCCGCACTGGCCACATTCATATGGCCTCTCTCCTGTGTGAATTCTGCAGTGTTGAATAAGGCTGGTGCTTCTACTAAAGGTTTTTTCACATTCATCACATTTGTAAGGCCTCTCTCCAGTGTGAACTCTCTGATGTTTAATGAAGGCAGCTCTTCGACTAAAGGATTTGCTACACTGGCCACACTCATAAGGCCTTGTTCTAGTGTGAACCCTTTGGTGTTCAACAAGGCTGTAACTTTGCCTAAAGAATTTCCCACATGTAGCACACTCATATGGCCTTTCTCCAGTGTGAGTTCTCTGGTGTCGGTCAAGTTTGGATTTGTATCCAAAGGCTTTTCCACACTGACTGCATTCATAAGGTCTTTCTCCAGTGTGAACTCTCTGGTGTCTAATAAGGGTGGCTCTCTGGCTAAAGGATTTTCCACATTGGCCACACTCGTAAATCTTTGTTGTTGTGTGAATTCTGCGGTGTTCAATGAGACTGAAATTTTGTCTAAAGAATTTTCCACATTCCCCACACTCATAAGGCCTTTCTCCCGTGTGAATTCTTTGGTGTCTAACGAGGGTGGCTCTTTGACTAAAGGATTTGCCACACTCCCCACATTCATGAGGCCGTTCTCCAGTGTGAATTCTGCAGTGTTCAATGAGGTTGGAGCTTTGGCTGAAGGATTTCCCACATTCACCACACTTATATGGCCTTTCTCCAGTGTGAACTCTCTGGTGTATAATAAGAGTGGCTTTTTGACTGAAGGATTTCTCACAGTGGCTGCACTCATAAGGCCTTGCTGTGGTATGAATTCTCTGGTGTTCAACAAGGCTGAAGCTCTGCCTGAAGAATTTCCCACATTCAGCACACTCATATGGCCTTTCTCCTGTGTGAGTTCTCTGGTGCCGAACAAGATTGGATTTGCATCCAAAGGCTTTCCCACATTCCCCACACACATAAGGCCTTTCTCCACTGTGAATTCTGCAGTGTTCAATGAGGTTGGAGCTTTGACTAAAAGACTTTCCACATTCACTACAGGTAAAAGGTTTTTCTCCAGTATGAACTCTCTGGTGTATAATAAGGGGGGCTTTTTGGCTAAAAGACTTTCCACATTCACTGCACTCATAAGGCCATTCTCCAGTGTGGACCCTCTGGAGTGGAACAAGTGAGTTCTGGTCTTGGAAGGCTTTCTCATATTTGCTAGACTCAAAATATCTTTTTGCATTAATGATTTTTGGGTACTGAATAAGTGAGTGTTTGGGGTTGGAAACTTTTTTGCATTGATTTGATTTGCAATAACTTTTCCCAGTGTGTATAGTCTCTACACCTGTCGTAATTTTATCTGGCTTCTGATTTTTTGGAATGGCATGAAGACAACCCCATTTAGTTGAGAAGTCCTGTCCAATCTTCCTACAGAAGAGGGGATTCCCTGATACATGGAATAAACAGCTCTTCACAAAAGAGGCACTATGTATGTATCCTTTTAATGCAGTTTCTGCACTGTGATGCTTCTGTTCCTGGAGATGATTTGTACACGCCCTAACAAAGCACTGCTTCTGTCCAGGCAAATCATCCAGATGCAGAATGTCTTTCAGGGCTGGGACACAGATATCACAGGCACGCTCCTTCTGGGTAGATGGACCTGCCTTTAGGGTCTTGACATGTGATGCTGCTTCTTCAGAAACTCTCTGCACAGAAGGTGCCTCCTTTGTTTCATGCCCATAAACTGAAAGAGAAGCAATGAGATGCATACTGTCTCCGGTGGACGGTTACTGTGTTTTAAATTTTTTTGTATAATAAGAGTTTTTGATGTCTTAAAAAATAATGATCCCATCCAGAACAATACTGCAGACCACAGTATTGTGGACTGTATGCTCTTGGAGTACACCTTTGCCCTAACTACCTAGGCCCAGGCACTAGATAACTAAGGCCAGCCTTCTTCCCAAAGCCTACCGAAATGAATGATGAAGTATGAGGTTCATCTTCAGGCAAATAGCTCCCTCAGAAAGGCCCATTCGGCAGACAGCACAGTTTTGGCAAGGCTAACACCCCAATTGTGGGCTTTCAGGAGCTAAATAATGGCAGACCTTGAGATCAGGGTTTCTGCATTTGCTGCCTTCATGAGGCCTCTCCACAGTGACACTTTTGGTGTTGAAAGAAGCTAGAGCATTGGCTGAAAGATTTTCTACACTTGTTGCATTCATAGGGCCTTTCCCCAGTGTGAACCACCTGATTTTTTTTTTTTGGTACTGGGGATCGAACTCGGGTCTTTGCGCTTGCAAGGCAGGCAGTGGAACCACTGAGCTAAATCCCTGGCCCTGAGCCACCTGATACGGAATGAGGACAGACTTTTGCCTAAAAGATTTCCCGCACTGGCCACATTTATATGAAAAAAAGAAAGTTTAGTAGGCCAGGAGACAGGAAATTGGGGACCAGATGAAAAGCATATAAAGTAATATTTTTTCCCTTTTCTTTCACTTGCTTAATAATTAGCTGTATAAAATCCAATAGCTTCTAGGGCCGGGGATTTAGCAGTGGTTTCGCTGCCTGCCTTGCAAGTGCAAGGGCCTGAGTTTGATCCCTGGGGGCGGAAAAATCCAACAGCTTCTAATTTCAAATGTTAGCCCACAAGTATGTCGCCTCTTGTTGAGTATGGTGATAGGGTCCATGGTTTATGCAAACCCCAGACCCAGAGTGAAAGATTAGAAAAACCTCAAGATCTCAAAACAAACTAACCAGAAATATTCCACCCACAGAATTAGCAGGTATTTTCTTCCTTCTAAAATTGGTCTACACTACCCATTTTCCTTGTAGAAGAACAATGACCTCCAAAGAAGAATTTACATGGTTCAGTAATCATAAATGTAGCCTGAGACCTCATTTGGTGCAACTGTCTTCTTGGTGCTTGTCCACCTTCATGCTTTAAAGTACATTTTCTATTGCTCTGGAAATCTATCATTTTGCAATAAACTCTACCCATACTCTATAAGACTGCCTATTCATCTTGTCTAAAATTTTCTGTTGAAGATACAAAGAATGCAGGCTGAATAGTGCTGGTTCCTTGTGGTCTTAGGAACCAGTTTCTTGCTACATGCATAGCTTGCCCCACAGTGTCTTTCCTGTAGAAACCAAAGGCTGTAGCTTCATGCATTCCTCTCCTGCTTCTGCCTCCCAATGACCTGCTGCTTCCCCATGTCACCCTGCATGATGCCACATACAGTGTACCTCCTGCTCTCACAAAATGAACTTATAAATTATTCTTTCAGGGGCATTCACTTCCCTGTACTACACTCAATTTTCTCTACAAATTAAAATCCATGGGTAACTGTTAAAGTGATTAGCGCAGTCAGGATATCTCACATAAGACGCTCTTTCTTAGACCACTCTGTGCTTCTTGCCTGGCTGCACCACTTAGCACCTGCTGCCCCGAGGGCTCTACCAACTCAGTGCACTTCTGCTCTGGCTGGTGCCTGCTTGTGCAGTGTCTGATTTTGCATGCTAGGATTTTACAACCTAAAGCACTGATAATGGACACAGTCTTAGCATAGTTGGGTCCTAGGAATTCAGTGTGTTTCTTGGCATAAGTGCTGCATGCAACTGGCTTGTCTCTGGACCACTGTAATTCTGGGCACCTGATGGTAACAATGGGATGGGCTAGTGTAGTACCAGGCAAGCACAAGGCCAGTGGTTAGCCTATTGAGCAAAAAGGCTCAAAAGAAACAGGGAGAAGCTTTTTCCAATGCGGCTGAAAATGACTGGGGTAAATCTGACCTCCGGCAGGCAGTATCAAGCTAGATGGTGAGGGAAGCTTGGAGGTTTAGTGGCTGGCTCTGAGCTCCAGGTAGGATTCCCCATCAACTTCACAATCTATTCTCCACCTCCTTGCTTAGGCAAGATGCCACTAATCTTTACAAATATTCTGGAAAGATGTTGGCTCATATCCTCCAACAAAATAACTTTTGGACTTGCCACCCTGAGTATAGCGCATTTCTAACACATTTTACATCTCTAGCAAGATACTGTTGGAAAAAAATCCAGAGTTATTTTTTGGTTAGTGCCATAGCAAAATTAGTTAAGGGCTGGTTTCTGAGATTTTTTTATACTTCAATTTGTTCTTTCTTACTCTGATAAATATTTTTCTATTCTACTTGGGGATAATAAGAATTCTAAAAATTCTACTATCATGCAAGGTTTCCTTAATATAATGTGAAAATATCTGGGGACTGATTGTATTTATCATATTTTAAATTTTCTGTCTGTAATGATGTTCCAACATCCTCAGGAATCTTGTGGTAGGGGAGAGACCACTGCTCCTGAGTTTAGTCAATTCCTATAGACAGCCAAGGGCTTGGACAGGAGCCTGCTTGTCATATGCAAACCAGAGTTTTTACTCCAAGCCACTTCTTTTATATGGCTTACAGGAGGAACTATTCCTTGGCCAAAACTATCATGGGGCCAGATACCAGAAAACTAATGTCAACCCTATGACTCAAAGTCCACCAAATTACCCGATCCAATCATGCTTACCCTGAGCTACTTTTCTGCAGAAACCGCCAATAAAAGTTGTGGCCCAATGTGTATTTCATTCTTGGATCTGCTTTCTGCTAATGAGTACTTTTTCATGAGGTCCTGTGTGGCTTGTACAATCTCTCATAAATGTAAGTAACAATTTTTATTTATTTATTTATTTTTTTAAATTTTTTTATTTTGGTACTAGGGATGGAACTCAGGTCCTTGTGCTTGTGAGGCAGGTGCTGGAACCACTGAGCTAAATCCCCGGCCCAACAATTTTTCTTTTAATGGCACTGACCTCTCATGTTGTCACTCAGTGATCACAAATATACCCCTGGATGTATATCATATTAGTGAAGGGGAAACCCTATCATGTGCACAACAAGGACTGAGTTGTTAGGTTTTTCTTGGATGAGGGAACTCAGGGAAGGCTGGAAAAGGGGCTGTGTGGCAGTACTGGATATTTTCAGATCACAGAATGAGGGTGGCCTGGCCAAGCAGAAGACTGAAGAGGGGTGTGGCTGTCCTTAGGAAGGAGAGGAAGGGTCTCCAACTCAGCTCACCGACAGGGTTTTCAGCAGGACCTCATCTCTGGAGACACGTGATACTGTGTAGACTACTGGTTGTGTCCAGTGGGAAATGAGCATCACATATTCAGGATTATTTAACAACAATGTACACATATACAGTATAGGAAAAGTGCCAGCAACACTGTAGCGTGGGTCTTGGAAGGGTCACAGAAGAGCCTAAGTCTGGGACAACCCAGGACCAGAATTCACAGTTGAAATGAAAAGTCAGAAAAGAAATGAGTGAGGTGTAACCTGTGGTACTTTCACCAAAATATGGTTGGAACACTCTGCAGGTCCCTGGAATGATTTAAACAGTCTTGCCATCATGCCCTTCCCAGCTGCCACTGACCTGGGCAAAACAACCAGGTATCCCCACTCCCTCCCAGCTGTATAACTACACGAATGGCAAGTCTTACAGAAAGCCAACTAAGGCAAGTAGTCAGCAGTGGCCGTGGGCAGCTCAACACACAAAAGATTACAAGAAAAAATGAGTATCACAGAAACTCTGGAAGAAGAGTCTGGCAAACAATCCGTAGTGCACGTGCACATTGATCACGACAATGCCTGCAGTTCCTAACATACGCAGCAGGAAAGAACGGTCAGCTAGAAGGGCACAGAAGTTGGAGCAAGAGAGCAGGGCGAGGGCCCCTGAGGCAGTGCACTCAGCTGAAGTGCTGGCCCCAGAGCTCCTGAGGAAAGACGGTGAGAGGCTGTCAGAGCCTACAGTCTGGCTGCAGAAAAGGCAACGCTTCTCTGCGGGAGAAGAGGACAGACAGAACCCCAGAGTCTGGGGTGGTGTGAGGGCCTTACCCAGTGAGGTGGTAAGTGCAAAGTTCTCCAGCATCACTTCGAGGTACAGGAACCTCTGAGTCTCATCCAGAAGCCCCCACTCTTCCTGGGAGAAATACACAGCAATGTCCTCAAAGGTCACACGGCCCTGTCATGACGGGGACACATTCAACAATTTCTCCCTTACGATTCCAAGTGTACCCTGCCCCCCAGTCTCCTCTATCTTGCAACTCTGAGGAGACACCACGTGCCAACCGAAGCTCACATCTCTCATGAGCCCATCAACCACTGTGCTCTCTCACAGCAGCAGGCAGGTGGCTGGAGAAGCCATTGTGAACTCTGGAGGTGATAACCCCTTTTTGTTGTGCAATTATTCTGTGGTTCCCTAGGTTGTTCCTCCCACACACATCTAGGTATGAGCTCGTCCTTTATGTCCCAAATGCCAGGGCTGGCAGGTCTTAAGGTCACAGTTCTTCTCCGAGTGCAGTCTCCTTGGACCACGGTCCTCTCACATGGCTGACTCCACCTGCACCGCATCTCCCTGGTCTCCCCATGATTTCTTGGCACGTGTGCCAAGGGAAAGCTGAGATGGATCCTGAATCTAGCACTGTGCAGATCTCTGATGATTGTTGCAGTCAGACACAGGTCACATCTTGTTCTGAATGCCTCCCTGCCTCATAGATCCTTGCTTTGGTCTCAGCCACCAAGAACGACCTGGGGAATCACAGACCCCATTCCTTGTCCACTTCTCCTGTATTTGATGTCCTATCAACAGTCCCATTCTTCCTTTATTCATCTAACAATAATTCAATGCCATGCCCCAAAGGCACTCCGGGCCAGACCCAGTGATCCTACCAGATGACTAATTGTGTCCCTCAGTGATTCCACTATTCTGACAGAAATTCCCCAACACACCAAGCACTCCCAAGCCCTGCTAAGTCCAGAGCTTGGTGAACAGGCATGAATACTTGCCTTACATTCCTAAGTTTCTGCGTCTGACTCATGTCCACTTTTCTCAAGGAAGCCCAGGGTGGCCTCAAACTTGGAATTTTCCTGCCTCAGCCTCTAGACTAGCTGGGGTTACAGGCTTATGCTACTATACCTAGCTCAAACTTCTCTTTTAAAATGGCCCAAACTCCCAATATTCCCAACAAAAAGTAGTTTTATTATAAATATTAACAACCCAGTGGATGGAGCTTCTATCTTTCCAGTTGCTAAAACCAAAACCCTTCGAATCACTCAGCTTGGTCCCTGACCAAGCTCGGCCTCATGTCTCAGCATTTCCACATTTTGGGGCCTATGGGGAAACTTCATTTCTCACCCCACGGGTTGTTAAGGGTTGCAAGAGAAACGATCCATACAACCTCCAGCCTGGGTTTACCACCTTGGGCTTGGGATTTCTTCAGTCACAGGAGCAGGGGGGTGGAAGAGTGTCAGGCAGAGTTCTGCGACACAATTCCAGAGACGCAGTGGGTTCACACCAGGGACACCCTCCCCTCACCTTCTGCAGTCAAGGGATCTGTGGGAAGAAGGTCGTGAATGGCACGTGAGGATGGAGGGGCCCCGGGAGCTCAGGGCTCCTCCCTGCATCCCACACAGACAGCCCTGGCTCCCGGGGACTCCAGGAAGCTCGAGTCGTTCTCAAAGCTGACTCAGAGCGCGGGACATTGAGAAGGACGCGGCCTTCCGGGCCTCTTCCCCTCTCCCAGGCTGTTCTAACTCTGGTCCAAGCTCCGGGACCAGGCTCCGCACACAGTCCCTCCCGGCCCAGCTCCGAGGTCGGAGGTGGGGACGCTGGCTCCGGGCGCGGTGGGCGGAGGACAGGCGCTCACCTGGGCATGGGCCCTCGATGGCATGGGCCATCGATTTCACCGCAGCCGCCCCTAGTGCCAGCTGGTGGGCAGCTGGGTCGACCCACCCCTCTCGTCTCTCCGGGATCACCACCTCGTTCTGACTCACTCGGGAATCTCAGACAGTCCAGACCCTCCTGAGCTGCCAGAAGGACCAACCCGCAGATAGGCAGGAAGTCCCGCCCTGAATCTGTGGTCCAACCCGGAAACGACCCTCTTCTGAACGTTCATTGACTTAGCTTGTTGCCACTCGGATGGTGGCATTGTGGGTATTGCAGTTTTTACAGAGGTGCAGCCCGGGCTATGGACTCTATAGGCCCAGATGTTGAAGTCCGGAGGCCCAAGGCCCTGGCTTGGTCCTGCATGTGGGGTCGGGATAAAACGTCTATCTCCTTACTGTTGCTCTGGTTCTCCTTACTGTTGGTCTGGTTCTCTTCCACCCTGGATGCCAGCACCCCTCCTCATGTCTCCCTGCACAGGGTGGTTGGAACAGCATGATCTGCTACCCCATAGAGTCTCCTAATGTAGAAAGTTGGGAACCTTCGCCTGTGGTGGAGCCGGTGTGTTGGGCCTGCTCTTTGATCACTCTTGCTTTCCCCTATTCTCCCTCTCCTCCTCCTCGTCCTTCTCTTCCTCCTTCTTTTTTTGGGGGGTACTGGGGATTGAACTCAGGACCTTGCACTTGTGAAGCAGGCAGCAGCACTACTGAGCTAAATCCCCTGGTATCACTCCTCCATTTTTACTGTCCATGTGATCAAATTTTGTGAAGTTATGAATTTCTGGAGGCATCTTATTGCCTTGTTTTCTCATGATTTCAGTGGGGTTTTTTTGTTTTTTTTTTTTTTTTTGGTTGTTTTGGTGACTTATAAGTCATTTGAGTGTAGAAAGCTCTGTCCCTATTGTGATGATTACTTTAGTAAGTGGGTCTCTCTCTGTGTTGTGACACTGGCTTTGGATATCACGATAATTTTTAGTTCTATCTTTGATCGCTTGAGTGCTGTACATCCTCTGTCTACAGTGGATAGTTCCTCATCCTGCTGGAATCGGTGCTTACTAGAAAATGCTATGTCTGTCTTTTTACTGCTGCATCAGAAGTGATTATTTCTTCCTCTTTTGAGCTGCTGTTCATCTGGTGCTGGGCACATTGCTCAGTCCCATTTTTTTCTTTTCTTATTACCACTCTTTCTGGATTCTGTCTAATTACTGCCACAAATCTTGAAATACTCCAGTCTCCTCACAGAGCCCTCTACTTGTTGCTTTTGGAACCAGACCTTAGAGCTGTTCTTGGATCCAAGTTATCTCTCTCCAGGCAAGTGATTTTTGACCAAGACTCCAAGAAATATCATGGAGAAAAACATTCTTTTCAGTAATTTGTGCTGGCTAATTGAATGTGCATATGCAGAAGAATGAGTGTAGATTGCTTCCTCGCACTGTTTACAAAAGAAAACCCAAAGCGGAGCAAAAAGTAAAACCTTTTAACTATGAAATAAATATGTTACCATAGGGAAGCATTTCAAGAAAATGAAGTTTAGATAGGACACAAAGGCACAGGCAACAGACTAAAAATAGACAAGTTAAGAAGCTTCTAACATGCAAAGGAAATAATCAACTGAGTTTTGAAATAACCCATAGAACAGGAGAAAATGTTTGTAAATTATTCATTTGACAAGAGAGTTATATTCAGAATACATAAGGAACTCAAGAAAGTGAACTCCCAAAAATCAAATAACTCAATAAAAATACTCTGAATATTTGAGTAGATATTTCTCAAATAAAAACATATAAATGACCAACACCTATATGAAAAATGCTCAGTTTTACTGATACTAGGGAAATAAAATCAGTATCACCATATCATCTAACCTCAGTTGGAATGGCTATCATAAAAAACAAGGAATAACCCAATGTTGGTAAGGACGAGGAGAAAGAGGAACTCTTCCACTTTTGGTGGAAAGTTAAAATTAGTATAGCCAATATGGAAAAGAGTAAATAGTAGAGATGGTCCCCAAAAACCTAAAAAGAGAACTCTAAATTTCCATCTCTCTCTACTTCTATCTATTCATCATATATATTTTATATACGATGAAATAATTATGTTAAAAAAAACCCTGGCACTTTTGTGTTTATTGTGGCACTATGTGCCATATATAGAATATGGAAATAACCTACATGCCCATCACTGGATGAGTGAATAATGAAAATACTATAGGTATATTCAGCGATTAAAAAAGTGAAATTGTGTCATTCTCACCAACAAAGATAGAACTGGAGGTCATATTAAAATGAAATAAATCAGACACTAAAAGACATATTCCACATGTTCTCACCCATTTGTGGGAATTAAAAAGGTGATTTCACAGACTAGCAGAATGGAAAGTGTTTACAAGAGACTGGGAAGGGCATGAAAGAAGGGAGACAGAGAAGAATTAAATACGGGACGATGAAACAGCAGAGGAGTTAGTTCTGGTTTTCTACAGCACAATAAGATACCTGTTGGACAAACAACCCTTGCTATGTTTCACAATAAAGAATATTGAATTCTCAACACATAGAAATGATTTATGTCTGAAAGACAGCAGTGATTATTTGCATGAATTGATGTTTAAAACTGTATGCATGTATCGAATTACCTTAATATACCTCATAATATTGTACAAGTAGTATTTTTCAATTAAAATATTTTTGAGAAAGAAAACACCTAATTTAGGAATCAAAAACTTTATTTGCAAACCAATTGAACTCAAGCAGTAAGATCCTGTCTGAAGTATAAAGGCAGATTATCTGCATGTTGAAATAAAAGTAAAGGCAAAATTACTGTAAAGTGACAAGGCAATATTAATTCACTAAGATCAATGTTTAACTCAGATCATTGTTCAAACTTTGGTAATGTGATATAAAAAGGACTAAACTCTATCCTGATTGTACATACAAATGTTAAAGTTCCTGCAAAGATTATTTTTTAAAGAAAAAGACATACTTGTAGAATGTGGATGTTTATTAAAAAACAAATGTGAGGGCCGGGGATTTAGCTCCGCAGTTCGGTGGCCTGCCTTGCGAGCGCAAGGACCCAAGTTCAATCCCCGGTACCAAAAACAAAACAAAACAAAACAAAAAAACAAATGTGGGGCCAGGGATTTAGCTCAGTGGTTCCACTGCCTGCCTTGCAAGCGCAAGGTGCCGAATTCGATCCCCAGTACCAAAAACAAAAATAAAAAACAAATGTGTCAAATAAAAAGAAATGTGATAGTTTTAGAGTAAGGTAAGATATAAACATTCATAATTTTGATAGCAAAAATTGCTACTGGCTTTTTAGTACATGTTGTAATTACAGATGTTGGTATAGAAATACAAAGAACTACATGGAATGTCAGGTAATAAAAGACTTAAAAGATTTTTTTAAAAAAGCACAGAACATGCTCAATGAAATAGACCTTTAAAAACATCTTTTCTTCTGTGGGATTTGGAGCTTTAAAATATTTCACTTAGGTGAAAATAATTGAGAGAAATATATTCAAAATTGTCTAAATACTAATTTTGTTTTGTTTTGTTTCTTGGTACTGTGGATTTGAACACAGGTCCTTGCGCTTGCAAGGCGGGCCACCAAATTGCTGAGCTAAATCCCCAGCCCACTAATTTTGGCTATTAGACGTTAATGATGTATTTTCTGTGAGATGAACAGTCCATACTTTGAAAATGAAATGTGAAAATAAAGAACTATTAAACTATAATATGGAAACATTATTATTAATAAAATGAGTGAGCTTATTTTGATACAATATTTAATAAATAATGATGAATGAGTATGGATATTTTCACTGAACTGATTGAACCCCTTCATTGTCCATCACTTTTCTTCTTACTTCCCACTTGCTTTGCTGGTCCTGGGGAATGAACCCATAACAGAGCTGCTCAGGGTTGAGGCTGTAATCCTCCCATGCAGTGTTTGAGCACCTATGGCTGTGGGCATGTGCCACCATGCCTGGTTGCCCATCATTTTTCTTAAACAAAGTCTAGATTTCTTGGCCTGTCCTCAGTGATTGCTCAGGACCTTCCTTATCTTCATCTCTGCTGACCTCCTGATTGGTCTTGAAGTCAAAACCAGGATTCACCCAACTGCCATGACCCTGCACGTGGCTTCCTTATGTGAGTCTTTCCTGGCAACTTTCCCCAATCAAAAACATCTCAACACAAAAATGTACCAACAACATAATTTTGGAGAAAGAACAAAAGAAAAAGAAAATCTTTCAAATTGTCTTTCTAAAGCCCCAAGTGAAAGACTTGCCTTGGGCCTTAAGCTCTGAATTTTCTCCATTCTCCTTTATGATAATGTTCTGAAATTCCCCAGTGAAATATGCAAGGGATAAAAGTAGGACTCTTTGTTTAACTGTGTATACGATAGTCTTTAAAGGGCCGGGGATTTGGCTCGTGGTGCCGTGCTTGCCTCGAAAGGGCAAGGTTTCTGAGTTCGATCCCCAGTATTGGCAACAAAACAAAGCAAACAAAACAAAAAACAAAACAATGGTCTTTTTAAAAATCTCTATTATGAGATTGATCAAGGTAGAAAATTTAAGCTTCACTGAAAATGGTATCACACACTCTGGTATCGAAGTCCCCAAAGACTGTTAATAAATGTTCACTTGATTGTTTGAAGGGCATGTGGAGAACAGACTCAGCCCTGTTCTGGATGAGGAAACACCATTTTCCTCTCCCAGAAGGCAAAGCAGAACTGCGAGATTCTGGAGTCCCTGATGATGAGCAGAAAGGGGCTGAATGCTGGGAAGCAGGAGGCCACCAGCACGGAGCTGTTCACCATCCACTGGCCCCAATTTGTGTGTAGACTCATCCAGATGGTGAAAATAGTGTAGACTGAATAACAGGCAAAGAAGGAGCTGGCCAGGACCAGGATGGTGCCTGCGGCTCTGGCCTCGTGGGAAGGTCTGGGGCAGAGGCTGTGGCTGCATATGTGCTGGTTCCACTGCCTGTGTCTGTGCAGGACCAGGTCACGGAGCCCAAACTCAGTAACTCAGGAAAAATAAATAAAAGTATATATGGTAACCCATGTCTCTCTGTTATCGTCCAGGAACAGTGTCCACAATTATTTTTTATACTCAAATTTTCTTGCACAATGGATCATTTATGTTTAAAAGAATGAATTAATGTATCATGAGATGTGGAATCTAGCATAGGCAACAGCAGAATCCAGTAAGCCTTAGGGATCTAATCTTGAGCTCCAGCCACCTACAAATACTGGGGTTGAACCTAATGACCTGGAAGCCATTGGGAAGGCAGACAGTGCTGAAGGAAACTCCAGTGCTCACTCTGTAAAAGTAGAAGACAAGTTTACACCCAGCATCATCCAGGAAATATTCCCATCCCAAAGTTGCCAATGTCTGAGGGACACCTTTGGAGAAAAGAACCACCAAATTGGTCAAGACCAGTTGATTAAGAATCAAATCTATGGGTGTCAAGTGATATCCATTGAGCAAAGTGAAACTATACAGACAGAGCAGGGAGGAGTTTCCCACAAGGCCAAGCCCTGTCTGAGTGAGGAAGAAAATCTCCAAATCCAGGTTGGCAGAGTACATCCTACAAGCCCTTTAGAGGGTACCAGTTTTAAGTCAAAGGAGTGCAGAGCTAACTAAAGGGCAATAAATGTTACCACAGTTACTGAGTCCCTCAATTCTCAATGCTTAGCATATTCAGAATATTCTTATTTTAAATGGACATGGAATTTTGCTCAAATATGCAAAGGCAACTCAGCCAGGACCTGTGCTGCAAACAGCCTCAGCACCTGCTTCAGAGTGATGGGTGCATAGCAGGGTGGGCTGCAGCCCCAGGGATGAGCGAAGGGAACTGTGTGTACTGATGCTGGCTGTTCTCTTGAGTACCTTGTCTGTGAAGAGTCCAGACACAGAACGTGTGCAGCATAAGATCCCACTATTATAACACTACAAGGATATAAGTATAGGAGGAGAAATCAAAAGGCAGGGAAATGTAGAAATGAAGTTTATGGAGTGACCTGATTTACTGTTTGAGTTGCTTAAATATTTTACATAACTATTGAAAAATATTAATTACATGAGATATCAAAATCAGTAATATTCCCCGTAAAATGAAAATCTGAGTTTGATTATGTATCATGTGGTGTTCTATGTGTACAAGCACAAGGACCCGAGTTCGATCCCCGGTACCAAAATATCTAAAATATTTCTTACTAAAGGAACGCAAAACATCTTGAAGAAAAATGATGTCATTGGATGTGTGAGAAAAATCCTGTAGGTGTCCTTAAAATTTCTCAAACAAAAAAATTCAAGATGCCCCAGATATGCTAGTGTATTTGAAGAGGACACATTATTCAACTTGGAAAGAAGAGATGCTGGTCACTCCGGGAGGGCTCGGTGTAGAGGGCAGCGGAGTCAGGGTGCGCATTCACTGGACCTTTGGGCTCTGTGAGTATGTTCAGAATCAACACTGTAAGGTACATGATATTAAAGAATCATGTAAGATTTCAAAGGGCAATTTAAAAACCAATCATGGAAAAGACACATGGTAGAACAAAGCAATGAAGTAAACTCAGAGGAAGAGGTAAACAATGAGAAGATTTGTTAAATGTGAACTTAGGTGAGATAGATTACTAATTATTTTGTCAAACTTCTCTCGTATCTTACCTGCTTTCTCATTGCTGACACAAAACCCCCAACACTGTGCTGCTTCAAAATGATCCACTGGGAAGGGAATATTCTAATGAAATATGCATAACCTCTAACTGTCCATAAGAGAATGTCATACATTTCAACTGTGGGCCATTTCAGAAGTCACCTAACCATTACATTCCAAAGAATTAGAAATCAAGATGTCATAAAAGCCAATGAAAACCGAGGAACCACATGTATTTGGACAGACCAAGGAGGCAGGACACCTGAATACAGGGTGATACTCTGACTGGATTTTGGAACAGATAAAAAGACATAAAAGGAAACCTGGTCTCACAAATCTAGTCTCACAAATACAGTATAAATGTTCATTTTCTAGTTTGAATTATTTTATTATGGAACATAAAAATGCTAACTTTGGAGGAAACTGGGGTTGAGGTATGTTCTACAACACTTCTATAAATTTTAAATTATTTGAAATTAGAAATGATTATCATAAAGTGATAGCTAAGAACAGATAGCTAAGGGAGGTGATGAATACATTATTTTGTTTTAAACATTGCACTTTGTATACATGTATCAAAACCACACTGTACCTCATAAATGTATACAATTATGATTATTCAATCAATAATGTTAATAAGAAAAATTTAAATTATTGTGATAACTCCCTAGTTACAAAAGCTTAGGGGTTAAGGGGTGGAGCAGAGGGAAGGGGAATGAGAAAAAACAAGAACTAAGATCTATCGTGAACGGGTACGAATTTCCAACGATGTATGCGATCATAGTGTACACCAAAAATGTACAGTCAAGTTAATTTTTAAAATATTATTGTGATAAGATAATATACATAATGACAAACACACAGGTCACTGGAATAAGCACAAAGAGTAGATACGCACACAAACATGTACACACACAGACACATATACATACAAACACATACACATACACGTTCTCACGGGTTATTTTTAAAAGCCAAAGTAATTTCCATAAAGATTTGTTGAAATAATCTAAATTCCATAAATAAAAATGAGGCTTCCCTCTAAAAATCTGAAATGACTTAATAATCTTAGTTCTTATAGTTTAATTGTATCTGGAATCTATAAAGTAAATATGTGCACGTAAGGCAGTAAAAGGCAAAAGATTTGACAATACGCTTCTTTATGGAACATACTCAGATATGTGCTCACATGTATCTTCTTTTCTTTCTCTCTGCTCTTTTCTGTCCCTCCCCTCACCTTGAGCTTCTTCAGAAGCCGCTGGAGCCCAAGTACTTGAAGTACTTATCAAGGGCCCAGACCCCCAAGACTGGGATGTTTTGCATAGAACAGTGATGCCAGATGCATAAAAAGTCAACAACCTCCAATACTAGTTGACTGTAATTCCCAAATTGTCCATGTCCATCGCAAGAAGGAACAGCTTTTGGAATTGTACTTCTGGCCAATGAAAAGTATTATAATTCAGCCCAACCCAGAAAATCAATAAAACTCGCTGTTCTCTCTGTTCTGGGAGCAGTTTGGTCAGTCTCTTGACCAACTGTGGACTCCCTACATCCAAAGCTCCAATTCAGCTGATGGCCCGCTAACCCCCTACAAAACCTTTTCCTGTGTGGTAATGTGCGTGCACGCGCTATTTGGCCAGTCTAATTCTGCTGCGTCCAAAGATCCCATTGTCTGATATCATCACCAGCAATATCTTGTCTCACACTGAAACCCTCTCTTGCCCCATGAACTTGTGACCATCCATGTTCTGTTTTTTTTCTTCAGATTTAGAAATAGTTGAGTAAGTTAATTTTGTTTAATACTGGATGTTTCCCTTTGTAGCAGTTGTATTATACGTTCTCCACACTTTTGGTTCACTGTCGTCACCAAAGTGCCCAACAAATACAAGACCTCAATAAATGCCTGGGAAGACACTAAATGAGTATGATACCGCGCATTTCTGTCCCATCTGAACCAACCACCTGTTCTTACTATTTCTACTCACTTACTGACTTCGTTTCAACTTCAGTACTGTCAGTGAGCTGGGTATGAAAAGAAATCATATCATGATTTGAAACAGGGACACAGGCTTTGTGTAAAAGGAAGGGCTCTGGCTTGGGGAAGATGGGAGGGAGGGGAGAGAAGGGGTAAGGGAAGGATAAAGGTTCAATACGTGCATGTGCCAAGTCCCCAAGGTGAATGTTTTTATTTTATTTTTAATGTTTATGTGATTTTTTTGTCAGTACATGTTTGGAGTACACAATGTTTACATTTATCTTAGGAAGTAGGTACTCAAACTTCACTTTTTATTTTTTAATATTTTTGTACCAGGGATTGAACTCAGGACCTTGGGGTTGGGAGGCAGGAGTGGCACTGAGCTAAATCCCTGGCTCTCACATATTTTAATCCTTTTTAATCCCCACTCACTCCCGCATCTCTAAATCCCTCCCCATTTGTGAAAGATCTATCTCTCTGTTTTCTGTTGTCTATCTTTCACTTTGTTTTTTAAATGATTTTTACTTTGAATCTCTCATATAAGGCACAGGAAAGGACTTTCTAAACAGAACCCCAATGGCACAAGAATATATTTACTATGTATTGCAAATATATACTAACTTTAAGAATAAAAACAATAAGGGCTGGGGATTTAGTTCACCGGTGCAGCCACCTGCCTTGTAAACTCGAGGTCCTAAATTCCATACCCAGTACCAAAAAAAAAAAAAAAGAAGAATAAAAACAATAATAAGATAACATCTAAGAAAAGAAATAAAAAATTGAGACAAACTTTCAAATGATTGATAATCCTAGAGGACATGCTCAGTATTTCTCTACTTGTTAAATAACTTTTTTTTTTCTGTCCTGTTTGGTATTACCCAAGACTTTTGTTTTTATTTGGAAGTTTTTCAATAACAAGTTGTGTCCCACCTATTTCTATGACTTTTGATGGAGCATTAGAATTCAGCATTAATAGCTTTCAGTAATTTGTACAAAGTGCAAATGTTTTCCAAAGATGATCTCAACTCCCTCTGCAGATACTGACTCTGTAATTACAGGTGAAATGATAATCACCTCCCAGGCAGGGGATGAGACCATGGAGGCCCAAACCTTTATCTCAGGTTCAGATCCCTCCTTCCCACACCTGAATAGAAGCTGAGGGAGCAGCCACTAGTCCGACCTGAAATGCCATGTGGTAAGTGTCTTTATTTTTCATATCAGTGTTAGATTTACAAGAGAATAAAATCAGAGAAAATTCAGTAGAGACTCTCCCCGCTTTTCTCTCTCACATTTCCTCTGGGATGGGCACACACTATCTATAGACTGGGGATTGATTTCTGGTAATATCTGATGCTTACTGAGTCCCTTCAGCCTGCCTAATGTCTCTCCTTGTCCCTCACTGCATTAGCTTCTGAATCTGTCACTGTTTCTGAGTGCAGCTCAGTGGCAGAGTGTTTGCCTAGTATATGTGTAAGGTCCTAGATTAAATCCCCAGCACCATCACAAATAGACAAAAGATAGCTTTCCCACTACTCATCCCTCCTCTGGCTGGTTCTGTTATCAATAGTTTGTTTACCAAAAGTGATGTCCCCGCCACACTCACATATGAATTGTCCCCTTTATTTTGGTTATTGAAATATGATAGCAATATTTTTACAAAGGATTTTAAATACTCAATGTTAAATTGCAGGATTTCTCAGGAAAATAAGAGTAGAAAAGATATACAAATGTTGTATATTTAGCATTCTGAATGATTATTAAAAAGCTATAGATCTGCAGGGGTTCTTTTCATAGGATAGTCTGTCAGGTGTAGCCCCAGCAGAGGACTTGGGGAAGGCACACGTAGATTACACCCACAGGCCCTAGAGTGACAGGCGCCCCAAGCATACAGAATAAGGTGCAGGATCAGCAAAGAGTGGGTAGAGAGGGAAGGAAAAAGTAGGGAAACATTCAATCTAAAGTTTTTTTTAAAAAAAATTATGCATACTAAAAAAATTTGGAACCTCAGGGCTGATACATTCACAGTAATACTTAGCTCAGGCAAAGTTATGAAAAGCAGTATTTTGTCTAAGAGATTTGCCAGTTTTAATATTTGCACTCGTTGCTCATTTCTCTTTAAGATTAAACCTAGAAATGTACTTATAAGATCTTAACTAATTCTGCATCAATTTTAATACTCTTTATTAAGTCAGCCAGTATTATAAATAATTCATCCTTCATTTTAATGAGATGCGAATTCCTATCAACTTCTCTTATGCAAGCATCGGCAAACATAGGTCATTTTCAAGTGTGTCTTGTTTCATTTTTCTGCTCTCCAGCAGGAAATTACAGTTACTGTTATGCTTTATACATGGTATACATATTTTCATTAACCTGATTTTAAAAATTTGTTTCAGTAAAAGAACTTCATAAATGACAACATTTTGATTGAAATTTTATTCAATAACATAGAAGTGTGCAGTGAATTACTAACACTGGAAAAAACTTATCTATGAGAACAGATTCCTTTGCTACTATTTAAAAAGAATTTTGTTATTTAAATACCATTTTTGGTTAGCGTTCAATGTTTCCTTCCCCATAATGCTTCTAAAATGTCCCTTGTCTGTCACTGTTGCATTTTTGCTTTTCAATTTCAGGAAGCTATTTCCAATATAAATTAAAATACCTGTCTCGATTAGTGACTTTTCCAAATGATATTATTGACTCTAATAACATTTCCTGTTTTCCTAGAATATGTAGAATTCCCCAGAATTTCCTTCTCAAATGTGTGGACGTTTTAATCATCAGCCTTCGTAGAAATGGATACGAAGCTCACAGCTGTGACTCCTACGCCACTGAAATTCTGTGCCAGGAGGGTGGTGACTCAGTAAGGTGCTGTCCAGCTGCAGGCTTTGTTTCTTCTTGAGTTGCGAACGTCCCAGTGCTTCACAACCTAATACAGGAGCATCAACGCGTCTGCAAGGGGGTGTCATTTTCAGGGATGTCTCCCACAAAATGGTGAAATTATTGTTTTATTCTTTCATCTTGTCTCTCTAGATGGTAGAACATATTTTTGTGAGGTTTCAAGTCTCACCCACAACGGGTAAGTTTTGTGTGCCTAGAGAGAGATTTCTTAACATGACACATAGTTGTACACACAGGTATGAGAAAGCGTTGATACTCTCTTCATCAGTTTTCAGAAAAATGAGTTATTCTCCAAATATCTCCCAGCATGAGCCATGGAGGTTATTTGTGAATCACTTTTACCACAAGTATTAATTCGTGCATATCAATTCTTGGAATTAGGATTGCACAATATTGTTAAGTTTTAGCTTCTTCAGAAGGAATCCTGGATCCTGTGACCCATTCAAATGCCCTCAATGAACGATTCTATGAATTTCAACACCTTCATTATTTGACTAGATCATTGAATAAAATCTTGGAAAGTTCCTACATCAGATCCAGAATAAGTTTTTCCTCTTCCTAAAGTCTTCTCCAGTCACTAGAAGACACTTTGCTCTCTTATACTGAGAAATTGTATCGAGTCAAAAAGCTCGGTGCTAGAATTCAGCAATGTTACATTGTTGTCTGTAATTTCTAGATTTTTTCAATATGAGGAAAAAGAGGATATATTTCTATATCCTTTAACTATATCTATCTATCTATCTATATTTAAAATTAATTACAAAATCTGGGAATGTAGCTCAGTGGAATACTGCAAGTCCATGAGTTCAACTGCCAGTATCCAAAAGAGATAAAATATTAAAAGAGTTAATATTGCCTGCTCCTATCAAATTGAGATTTTAGAGTTTTACTTATCTTAGCTTATATTTCTGTGCACATAGAACTTTATTTTTTTTTTGAGAACTTTTTATTTCTTACACAGGAAGCCTTATTTTCCATATATATATTCTTGCTCGTTTCAAAAATACCATATAAATATTTTAGCAAAATGTATCTACAAAGACTAAGATATATCTACAGATAGCTTGGCTTAAAGCATTACTTTTATCATAGAGTGAAATTCTGTATTTTCTTTTCTTTTCTTTTTTTTTTTTTTTTTGGTACTGGGGATGGAACTCAGGTCCTTGAGCTTGAGAGGCGGGCAGAGGCTCCCCTGAGCTAAATCCCTGGCCCTGAATTCTGTATTTTCAATTCGCTTGAAGTATTTCATTGTAATAAAGATGCCATCAACTGGTATTTAGCCATTTCTTAACATCTGAAGTTTATGTTTTGGAAACATTTAATTCAGTAATATTTTTTAAAGTATGTAAAATAACTACATTCATATAAAGTAACCACTATGGTGAAATTTTCTTCTAAACTTCTATGCTATATGTATTCTGCTCATATATTTATACATATTCTGTTTCTGTATTTTATTGTTCTACATACTTATACAAGCTTTAGCGTATTGCATACACAGTTCCGCACGTGGCTCCTCATTTCAGAAATGATCCACGTGGAAACTGTAGACCAGAGGATTGTGATCTCCCTCATTCTGTTTACTAGCATGGAAACCTATTGCAAAGATGGACAAGCAGGCATCTACCTGGTTCCTGCAGATAGGCATTTAAACTGTTTCTAAATAGAACTTTCACGAACAGCCACTGTTCCCAACAAGTCTGCATGTTCATTTGAACTGAGGAAATGTGTTATGTTCAGCACTGAAATTGTGTCTGATGATGGTAACATTTATGTTTTCTTGTCAAACTACCCTTCTTTTGGCTTCAGTCAAAGTCCTTGTCCCACACATACTGGTGTGATGGCTGTTGCTACTTTGGGAATGGGGGTTATCTTCCTTATTCAGATGGCAGTGGGACTCCTTGGAAACTTCTCCCTCCTCTGTCTTTATAGCTTCACTTTGCTCACGGGAAACAAAGTGAGACCCACCGACATGATTCTCAACCAGCTGGCCTTAGCCAATTCCTTTGTGCTTGTCTCTAGAGGGGTCCCTCAGATGACGGTAGCTTTTGGATCGAACTGTTTACTACATGAGGCTGGATGTAAACTTGTCTTCTACCTACACAGAGTGGCCAGAGGGGTAACGCTCAGCACTAGCTGTGTACTCAGTGGCTTCCAGGCCGTAAAACTTTGTCCCAATTTCTCTACATGGCTAGAGCTAAGAGTAAGATCCTCAAAGTGCATTGGGTTCACTTGCTTCCTCTGCTGGATCCTGCATCTGTTGGTAAACATCTTTGTTCCCCTCAAAGTGGTTGGTCAAATGTACAGCAAAAATTTAAGTGTGAAAATAAATTATGGATGCTGTTCCTCACTCAGTCCAGATAGAGCCGTACAGTTTCTAGTTGTATCCTTATTCTTTGCAGTTGGCTTTGTATGTTTTGCACTCATGGTCTGGACCAGTAGCTCCATGGTCCTGGTCCTGCACAGACACGGGCAGCGGGTCCAACACATCCACAGCCACAGCTGTTATCCCAGACCTTCCCACGAGGCCAGAGCCACACGGACCATTTTGATCCTTGTAATCTCCTTTTGTTTATTCTACTCATTCTCTTCCATTTTGCATGTTTGGATAACTCTATTTGCAATCCCAGGCCAGTGGCTGGTGAACATGTCTATGATTTTGTCTTCATGTTTCCCAACATTCAGTGCCTTTGTACTCATTCACAGTGATACTCGTTTCTCTGAGTTCTATTTTGCCTGCCAGACAAGGAAACAACTTTTCTTAGTTTGCAAATGACCATGAGACTCTTTTTTCTCGACATAATTCAAGCATTCCTTCTATCACTGTTAATATTTACAGTAGTAATAATTTTCATGTTCTTGGTAGGAATACGTCATTCTATGTAGAATGGAGCAATTAGCTCCTCTAAGGGATTTAACCTGGACTTTTTGTGTGCAACTACTTTAGCTTCAGTGGAAAAGTTCTTGGAAGTGTGAAATAGTACTCTCCAGGGAAAGCTTTGAGTTGTGGATTTGGAGACTCTTACTTGGGGTGCTTTTGGTATATAGAAGCAAATTGTATGTAATGTAAAATTCAGTGTTGTTTTTTTCTTTTTGTGGTTTTTATTTATTACTATGCATTTTCAGTACATAATGATTATTTTCCTCATGGGAATTCATACATGTACATAACACATCTCAATTTTATCCTCTGTCCTTTCCCTTCCTCCCCCTTCCTCGATCTTTTGGTTCCATTTTTACATGAAAAAGATCTTATCTCCCTGTTACTATTTCCTGTTATTGATCTATTTCCTGTTACTGATCTTTTATTTGACTCTTTTATGTGTTGGGTTTCTCATGTAAGAGAAACCATGCTTGAATTTCTTATATTTCAGTTAACATCATTGCTGTGCATATACTCCACTGTTTTGAAAACTCTTTTATTATTATTTTTTGAGATAAGATCTTGCAATGTAGTTTAGGCTGGCCTTGAATGCACTCTAGAGCCCAATCTGTCTCTGAACTCATGGTACTCCTCCTGACTCAGCCTCCCAAGTGCTAAGATACAGGTGTGCACCACCATGCCTGGCTTCAAAACTATTTTAATCAACCCAAGTAGAAATTGTGTAAACAGTAGGCGATAAGTCCTCTTTCTTCCCTCCATGTAGCCCTCGGTAACCTCTAATGTGACTTCTGTCTCTATAAATTTTAGATAATTCATAAATGTGGACCTGAACAATATTTATCACATACATGTATCTGGCTTATACCACTTGGCATAGTTTTCAAAGTTCATCCTTGTTGTGACATATAACTGATTTCTTTTTATGACTGAATACTATTTCATTGTTTGAAGGTTTCATCTTTTAAAATCCAATCATCCATTATGGACATTTAAGTCGATCTCATCTTTAGAGACTGTGGATAATTCTACTATTAATATGAGTGTACCGATATCTGTTTGAATCCGTTTTCAGTTCTGCAGAGTATATAGCTAAGAATGTGATTGTGGTATCATATGACAATTTCTATGTTTAACTTTTGGAGGAACTGCTATGCTGTTTTCTACAATAGCTGCCTCACGTCACATCCTCACCATCAGTGTGTGAGTGTTTCAATTTACCAGAAGGCTTGTTACTGTTTTTGCTTCCGTTTCAGCAGCCTTCCTGGTTTGTGAACTAGTCCATCATCAGCTCTGATGTGTCTGTTCTTAGGAATTACACGTTGGTATTTGACCTAATGTACTCCAGGTTTGATACTCCCTTTTCTCACCCACCTTCCACCACCAGTGTACAGACGTGGACCGGTCCCTCTTCTGGGGCCCCAGAGACTCTCTAAAAGCCTGTTCCATTCTGCAGGTTCCCTTGCTCTTCTCTACAGATTTTCTAATTCCCTTTAGATTTTCAGCCCACATGTTCAGTCCTTCCTGCCACATCCCCTCCTGCCAGGAGCAATTCTACATAATTTTGGGGAAAAATAATTTCACAATTAAATTCTGATTAGGCCTAGTTCTGCTGCCTACAGGCCAGCTATGGCATGTCGAGACATAACTCCACTTTGGCCTCCAGTCACAGCTGAAACGTCAATGGACTGGTGATACCGTCACTCTCCAGGACAAGATTACACCACATCCTGGGGGGAACAAAACTGTTCACACACACACACACACACACACACACACACACACACACACACACACCTCTGAACCATCTGTTACATTTGTTATTTCCAGAGTACCAAATAAAGGTGCGGCAGGGTGGGGGATTTATCTCAGTAGCTCCACCACCTGCTTTGAAAGTGACAGGGCCACAATCTGATCCCTGGTACAAAATTGGAAAAAAAAAAAAAAAAAAAAAAAAAATGTGTGGCAAGCTCAGGGTTGTCCTCTTTGTACCCAGAGCAGCATTGATCAGGCCCAAAGCTCAGCTTCTTCTCTAAGTCTCATTTTTCTCTCTTTTCTGACTAATAATTAATTCACCTGTGCTGTCTGGGCTCTCAGGAGACTAGGACTTACTGCAGAGGTTCTGGTAACGTCCCCTTTCCCTGTTCCCTGTATTTTCCCATTCCCTAGATGATCTTGGGGAAACTCAGATTCCTAGTGAGTCCACAGAGCAAAATAAATCTCCAGTAGGAACTGGAAAGATCTCTTTTGAAATAAGGTAAATATATAATATGACCTGAGACTGTCATGTTAGAATTTTCTTCCCTTATTCAGCTGGAAAAATAATTTTTCTAATTCAAGTGGTTTCTAGAAAGAGAAATCTTCTTCAAATAAGATTTTCTTTCTTTCTTTAGATAAGTTTGAGGCTTCATATTGCTCTCTGTGCATTTCCATGGACTCAGAGTCCAGGGCTGAGGGGGCAGCTGAAATTCAAGTGCCAGCCTGACCAAGGAGAGGCATAAAGATGAAGCCGCAGAGGCATCGTGGCTCACAGGGTGCTTGGTGAGACACTGAGCTGTGCCTGTGCACGATGTGACTCCCTAGGGCTCAGAACTGGCTACGGTGGGTGGGTGGTATTAGAACTCCTAGTCCCCAGGAGATGACTCCTCCTTGAACAGCCTAAACTGGCTCAGTGGAGACCCAGAAAGGCCCCACCTCAGGAGTGACAGGGGACCTAACAGTGGCCTCTACTTAGACTACAAACTCACCCTCTTCTCCCATGAGGGATCCTCATTCTGACCTCTCTCCGAGTATTTTTCAGCTTTGTGTTTTGATAACTGCAGGTCAGTTTTTCAGAAGGAATTCACTATTGCCTCGGCCTGCTTTTTTCAGACACTCGGTGAGATTTGGGTCCTGCTGTGCTCCAGCCTTGCTGGTCCGCAGTGGGCAGTCCTTAGGGTAGGTAGGGCGTATGGGGGCAGGTCCCAGGTGAGCTCTCATGCTTAGCGTTCCTGAGGTGACATCCTTAACTCTTTGAGCTCCACGTGTGATATGAGTTCTTTAGAGATGGAGAGGAAAGTGGGGAACTGTAGGTGAGGGACAAGTCAAGGGTCGGGAGCAGGTGTGCAGAGGCAGCAGACGCCATGGTGCAAGGCTACCAGCAAAGTCACAGGGAGGAGGCACTTCCTCTGCAGAGACCGTCAGCGTATTCTTCCCCCTCAGAGTCCTGTGTGTCTCCTCAGCAGCCAAATCCCCAATTCTCCCATTCTGCAGATCCCAGGGGGCTGCTTAGGCTGCAAAAGGCCAGAGGCCTCTCTGGAGCAGCTGAGACAGGGGAGAAGGGCTCAAAGCTCCCCTTGAGCCATTTTCTGTTTCTTCCCTGGCTGCCCAGACACCTCACAGCCAGCCACAGCTGCTCTAGGAGACATTTGCTTTGGCTGCAGAAACCTTTTTCCTAAAGCCATTTGCAATGACTCTGGCCCTCTGCAGCTCCCCTCATTCAGGTATTCAAGAGGCCCCCCCTTGCCCATGATCAAACAGAAAGTCTGACACTGTGCTTCGGGCCTGGGCCTTTATTCTTTCATAAGCAATCTCCTCATGCCATTAGCTGTCAGTCTTCCTGCCTGCTCCCAGTGCTACAGGAGAAATCCTACAACAGCATCTTTTGAATGGAGATCTTTCCCTATGTCAGCTCCCCCACACACGAATGTGATGTGATAAATTCAGCTTTTCCCAGCTACCTGCTAAAATCTCCTGATTTCTAGTCCCTGTTAACTAGAATAAACCTTTCTTTTTTCTCACAACGAAGAGCCTGTTTATTTTTGACAAATGGATTCTTTATAACATAAGCAAGAGCCCTTGCAATGCTCAGCGTTGATGTACAACGCTAGTTGCAAAGATGCTCCTGAAAGAGCAACAAAGGCCAGGATGCCTGGGAAAGGTATGTCTAAGACTTTACATTTGCCAACTCAGCCAGCCCCTTTCCCGCGCCTTCACCTCCAACCTCTCAGCCTGACTGCCCGCTGTCCCTGCTGTGTTCTCAGTGGCCTAAATAAACGCTTGTCTTTTCCATATTCCTTGCTTCTTGGTAAACTCTGGGTGTCTCACACAGAAACGACAGCCGAGAAAGGAGGCGCGGCCTCTTTAAGAAAATCAAGTCCCCGCCCTTCGGAGGCGGCCGGAGTTCTAATTGTTTCACAGAGGTGGGCTGGCCAGGGTTCTGGAGGGGCGGCCGGGGAGAACCCGGAGGCGGGATTGTGAGAACTACACTACCCAGAACGCCGCGCATCACGGGCCAAGGCGCTGAGCCAATGAACGCCCATCGCTGGCTCCAAGGTCCGCTAAGGGGTCAGGGCGGGACTTCCGCCGTTGCTTCCGGGAGTCGTTTTGCTGGCTCTGTAGACCTGTCCTTCACCTCGCGTCGGGATCCTGGAGAGCGCTGTGGGCTGACCTCGCCTGGGGTCTTCCGCAGTTTTCCGGAGCTGGGCAGAGCAGCGGTGACAGCCGTG
>NW_022900931.1:68414003-68463828 GCF_012274545.1 Fukomys damarensis
GCCGCGCCGGGGCGCTGGCGCCCGAGTGAAGTTTTCAGGAAGCTGCTCCGTATTAGATCGTCCCGGGAGGGAGTGGCCGCCGGGTCCTTGTGGTCGGGGATCAAGGCACCACGCAGTCACCCCGGGGTCGCCGGGCTCTGGGGCTGGGCAGGGGACAAGAAGTGCTCACTGGCCTCTCACTTCCTCTTCCCGCAGCTTCCCGTAACTCCACAAGCGCTGATGGACTTCGCACAGGTCAGTGGAGGTTGTGCCGAGCCCGCGCTGGTACTCGCCTGTTTTGTCACTGGGGCTAATATATTCTGTACTCTTGGCGCTCTTGTAACACTTGGCTCCAAGGACCGAACAGACACTAAACTCAGGACCATATAGCCAGGCTGGTGGCTGCGTGAAGTGGTTTCTATTGCTGGAAACCAGTTGCAGTAAGCCGTGGGAAGGTTATCCCAGGCTTAAATACCAGATGAGTGAATGCTGAAGGAAAGTTTTAGGGAACTCCAGGTCTCCTTTGTTTCTCGTGGAGATTAAAAACTAGAGTGCAAGCCGGGCGTTGTGGCGCAAGCCTGTAATCCCAGCACTCGGGAGGCTGAGGCAGGAGGATCGCTGCGAGTTCGAGACCAGCCTGGGCTACATAGTGAGTTCCAGATCAGTCTCAACTACATAGTGAGACCCTGTCTCAAAAAAAAAAAAGAGGCCATTGGGTCCTTAAGAGTGCACGAGTCAGACCTGTAATGACTCTCAGATGTTGGTGTCTCTTTGGAAATGAGTTGGGCAGTGGGAACTTTGGGTCCCAGGAAGGAGATGATTAGACCTGGGTCCTCACAGGCACCCTGTGGCTACAAAATGTAGAGCAGACTGAGTTTGAGGGTGAGGTAGGAAGGGTGAGGAATCTGCAGTAGTCCAGTGACTGTTGATGGTGGCTGGATCATTGTGTTGGTCATAGAGGTGGTTGTTGTGGATTCTAAATCAGTTTTTAAGTGGGGAGGGCTAGATTTACAGATTTTTGAAGGTGTGAGAGAGTAAGGGAGTTTGTGAAAGCAAGATATTTGGGGTTGACAGAAGTATTGAAGCACCATTAACTGGGATGATTTTTATATTAGGGTCACATCACTGGGGAGATCCCATTTTGTTTTGGGACGTCTTTGGAGTCTGAGATGTTTCAAACAACAGTTAGTTCAGACACGAAATGGATAGTTGACCGTAAAGGACTTGGACTGAGAAGTGGGATAGCTACATTTGCAAAGTGGTGGTCAGTGCTTGCCCAGTGTAGCCTAGGTCACAGTTAGAAAGGGGAGGCCTAGTTTTGCTGGTAATACATTCAGTTGCCCAGGAAAAGAAGGGTGAGGTTAGTACCCGGTCTTATACTCGTATACCTAGTGTTTGTTGTGGGAATCACGAAGACAGATGTGAGAGAGAAGTGGCTCTGAGGAAGGTGTGAGAAAGAGGGCTGACAGGTTGCCAAAGCTCTGAGGAATAAGTGAACATGAGACTCATATGAAAGCCTAGAAGTAACTGAGGCACTGAAGCTAGGATCTGCGCTTATTTTGCACACTTCAGACCCACTGGGATTTTGTAGTAATCTTTGGTGTGTCTGGGGTGTTTCAGTCTCATCTGAGGGAGTCCCTAGGCCTGAGGTAGAGGGCTACCGTGGCCAGGCATTGAGTGAGGAAGGAGAGGAAGACATTATCAGAGATGAGATGTCAGGTGTGGTACAGAGCGCTGTGGGTGTCAGATCTACGGGGGTTCTGGGTGGCAGAATAGTCAGGCAGAGAACCTGCTGTCGTTTGGATATGGCTCGAGTATTCCCCAGAGCTTCATATGTTGAAATGTAATCCTCAGTGTAAAGTATTAGGAGGGCAGAAGCTTAATCTGACTGGTGTTTAGAGGTGGGGGCCTTTGGGAAGAGACTAGAACTAGAGTAAATCTTTAGTAAAGAGATCCATGATTGAGTCCTGATGGTTTTACAAGAAGAGAGACCGTGCACACGTGCCTCCTCTCACGCACATGCTCTTCCCATCTCTGGGTGTATAGTGCTCTGCACTGCCTCGAGTCTGCCATCAAGAAGGCCATTCTAAATAAGGCCTGTAGAACTTCTATCTCCAGAACCATGTGCCAAAATAAATCTCTTTTCTTTATAACGTAGCTTTCCTCGGACACTTTTTTTAGCAATGAATGCAGACTAATTCAGAGGTCTTCAGAGCAAGATAGGGGCTGTGTCTGGCAGTTGAGTCAATCACTGGTCTGGGTGGTACTAGATCCTATGTCAGTTTGGGGAGAGCACCATAGATGCCTGTGGTGTTAGGCAGGAGGGTGGAGGTGGTCACTGGAGTGAGGCTGTGTGGGGTGTGGTAGGTACAAAAGGTAAAATCCACATAGAGGGGAGTGTGAGCTGAAGGACCACGGAGGGCATCAGAATGATGGGTGAGCCTAACTTTTAGACCCTCAGGAAAATTGCCTGACTAGCAGGGATCCAGCCTCGTATACCACTCCCAGAGTTTAGATGACCTCTCCTATTGGGAGGACACAGTGATTGGTGGGACCACAAGGAGAGGGTGGGCATCAGTGCCACCTGTAGCTGCCCAGAGGCGGGGGTTGGGCAAGGAGGTGAGCAGTGGGAACATATGGGAGGATGAACTTGGGGTCCCAGGAGAGAAGCTGATCATGGAAAGATCTGTCCTCACCATGGCAGGATTGTGTGACCTTTGAGGACGTGGCCATTTCCTTCTCCCAGGAAGAGTGGGGGCTTCTTGATGAGACTCAGAGGCTCCTGTACCTCGGTGTGATGCTGGAGAACTTTGCACTTGTAACTTCACTGGGTAAGGCCCCCACACCCACTCTATGCTCTTGAATTGCTTTCTGTCCATCCGCTTTTTGTCTAGAATCAGCTCTGAACTCTCCAGAGCCAGACGTAGACCCTGCAGACTTCCCTAGTCTTGGCATATGTGCCATGGTGTCAGGGATGAGCTGTGTGCCCTACCTGGGAAGCCTGAAATGTGCTACCCCAAAGAATGCAGGAGAGAATCCAGAATTCTTGAGTCTGCCCAGTTGGTTTCACCTTTCTTATCCATAGCTTCTTTGGTTCACAATATCCTCACCTATGTGACTTGATGTCCCAAGTGCCATAACCCATCCTAGGGACCTTGACATTTTTCTGATCAATATTTAGATGGACCATGGGGTGTTTGTGCCAGGATCTTCTTGAAGGATCTTTGTAATGTCCTTTCCTGTGGTCTTTGGTTGCCGAGTGGCATTAGGCCTGTACTAGAGGCTTATGTATCTTCTTTTTCCTTAGCATTTGTTTCACGTGAGTCCCATGTAGTCCTACAAGTAGGGTGTGAGGAGAGCCCTGAACAGGCAGTATGGTTCCAGGAGACACCGGGCCTTAATTAGTGGCAAATGGGGGAAGACATAGCACTTTGTATATTTTTTTGGTTTTGTTTTTTGTTTGTTTTTTTGAGACAGGGTCTTGATGCATACTTTAGGCTGGCCTTGAACTATTGATCCTCTAACCTCAGTCTTCCAAGTGATAGGTTTATAGGTGTGCATGCATTTTAGGCTGTTTCCTAATCCTGTATCCCCCAGACTGGAGCTAATTCCTTTGGGCCCCTGGTTTCTACTTTTTCTTAATTTTATTTGACGCTTTACTGACGTTTCGTCTGCAGCCTCCAGCCTTATGCAGCCCTCACCTTTCTGTCCTTTCTCACCTTTTGAGTCACCTCTTCTTTGCACTGCCCCCGCTACAGTATTTCTTAACACTGACCCACAAACGTGTGTCCGGAGGTGTGCGTCTCCCACTCAATTCTAGTTAAGTTTTCTTGCTGCAGACACTGCTGGCCTTTGGCCCAGCATAGCACACTGATGACAAAGTCCTGCCGAAAGTTGTTGGCAGAGGAACGCATTGGAAGCCCTGCTTGTCCTTCATGTGGTGTGCCCTTGCCTTATGTCCTTTGTCTGGTGAGGCCCCCATTATATGGCTCATAGAAGCCCCATTTCCCTGGGCAGCCCCTTTCCTGCCTTGTGTCTAGCTCCCTCGTCCTCAGAACAATCCACTATAGATTTGTTCCTTGATAGGTACCTGATGAGGCTTCCCCTTTCCTATTTCAAATGCACCTGTGGTTTAACTTACGGAGGTGATTGAATGACAGCACAGAGATGGTAAAGTCAATGACAGAGTTAACTACTTGGGGTGGCATTAGAACACGAACACTACACCAAATGGGGCCATTTGAAGAAGCACTTGGTGGTCGGAGCAGAAAGGACAGAACAGAAACATTAAGCCACACCTTTATTGGAGTTCCTGCGCAAAAGGCAGATCATTGTAAACAGTTTAGGATTCAGTAGTCTGAATAATTTCAGAAGGCTTTGGGGCGAAGTGTCTAGCCTTAGCTGCTGCCAGACCTCAGGATGAGTAGGGCAGAGGACTGTTACATTCTGAAGAATTCAGGCCATATAGAAATACGGTTTGGAATATGGGCTCTGGGTTGATTCATTTGCATTTCAGTGGTCTGCTGAGTCGTCTTGCTCTGAGAGCAGCAGTCTCTTCCCCAGCCAGCAAAATGGTTTTTGATTTGGTAATAGAGTCTTGCTGTATTGCCCAGGCTGTCCCTGAATTCTGAGGTTCAAATGATCCTCCTGTCCCTGCTTTCTGAGTAACTGGGACTGCAGATACTTTTGGAAAAGTTTTTTAAGATATCAGAAAATCAGGCTGGGTTGTAGTTCCATGGTAGAGCACTTGTCTAGCATCCATAAGGCCCTAGTTTAAACCCTAGCACCACACACACACACACACAAAAAGTCACAAAATATTTTTTAAAATAATACACTCCCACCATAGTCAACATTTATTTTATCAGTACTTTTCTGCTTTCAGTTTGTTGGCATGGAATGGAGAACGAAGAGATTCCTTCTGAGCAGGTTTCTGCAGAAGGATCGTCACAGGTCAGAACTCCAGAGAGAAGTCCATCCACCCAGGACACTCACCCCTGTGAAGTTTGTGTCCCAGTCCTAAAAGACATTTTGCAACTGACAGATCAACCTGCACAGAACCCATACTTGATGGATCCACATGCAGACCTTCATCAGGACCAGAACACTCACAGTTCAGAGGAAGTTTTGAAAAGAGCCTTGGACAACACTTCATTGAGGAAGTCAGTGTCAGGAAAGACCTTCACCTGGGGGACAGTTGGAAAGGACTTCTCATCCACATTGGATTTTATCCAGCCTCCATCTGTTTCTAGCTGTGAGAAGTCAGACACAATCACTGAGTTTGGGGAGACCTTTCCTAGTGGAATAAGCCATTATAAGTGGGGTGAATTAAGAAAAGCTTCCAGCCGCAAACATACTTTTGTTCACCACCCAAGAATCTATACTGGAAAAAGGTTTTATGAATCTACCAAATGTGGGAAAGCCTACCACTGCAAGTACTCACTCACTCAGCTTCGGAAAATGCACAATAGAGAAAGGCCTTACGAGTGCAATGACTGTGGGAAATCTTTTAGCCAAACCTCCCACTTGAATGACCACCTCAGAATCCATACTGGAGAAAGACCTTATGAGTGTGATCAGTGTAGAAAATCATTTAGCCAAAGAGCTACCCTTATTAAACATTACAGAGTTCACACTGGAGAAAGGCCCTATGAATGTGGTGAATGTGGAAAATCCTTTAGCCAAAGTTCTAACCTCATTGAACACTGCAGAATTCACACTGGAGAACGGCCTTACGAGTGTGAAGAATGTGGGAAAGCCTTTGGGTCCAAATCCACTCTTGTTCGGCACCAGAGAACTCACACAGGTGAAAAGCCTTATGAGTGTGGTGAATGTGGGAAATTCTTCACACAGAGCCACAGCTTGCTTGAACACCGGATAATTCACACTGGAGCAAGGCCTTATGAGTGTAGCCAGTGTGGAAAATCCTTCGGCCTAAAGTACAGCCTTATTCAACACCAGTTAATTCACAGTGGAGCTAGGCCTTTTGAGTGTGACCAGTGTGGAAAATCCTTTAGCCAAAGGGCAACCCTCAATAAACACCACAAAGTTCACACTGCAGAAAGGCCTTATGAATGTAGGGAATGTGGGAAGGCTTTTATGTTCAAATCCAAACTTGTTCGGCACCAGCGGACACACACTGGAGAAAGGCCTTTTGAGTGCAGCGAGTGTGGGAAATTCTTTAGACAAAGCTACACCCTTGTTGAACACCAGAAAATTCACACTGGATTAAGGCCTTATGAATGTGGTCAGTGCGGGAAGTCCTTTATCCAAAAGTCTGGCCTTATTCAACACCAGGTAGTTCACACTGGAGAAAGGCCTTATGAGTGTGGCAAATGTGGGAAATCTTTTACACAACACTCTGGCCTCATTCTCCACCGAAAATCTCACTCCATGGAGAGGACTCGTGAAGGCAACAAATATGGAGAAGCCTTAGGCTCAAGGTCTAGCATTATTTAACTCCTGAAGGTTCATACTGTGCCTCAGACCTACAGGGAATGTGCTGTTTCATTTTTCAGTGTTAGCTTTTCTGAGGGAACTACTTGCCTGAAGTTAAACCTCATGCTTCCGTATACCTAGCAGAATGAGATTTCCCGAGTTCTCAGTTTGATGAGGCCTAGGGGAGGTGCTGTTCCTATTCTAAACAATCCAAGGCCCTTGCCGGTGTTCCGTCACTGTCACTTTTTCTGGTCGAAGCCATTTTCCTCTGTTACCTTGCACCGTTGTCAGTTGCCTCAGCGTGCTAAAGAAAATAAAATGCTTATTTCCTAGAGGAAGTCTTAAACAGCCTGGGCCTTTAGTGGGAGTTCATTCCTTTTTCTGACTTAATTAAAATGTACGTATGACCCATTTGTTACTTGACGGTTCAATCTGCAGCTTGCTAGATGCCTCCAGGAATGGCTGACCTTCATGAAGATTCTTGGTCTCATGTGACCTTTGTGGTTGACTTTCACAGCCTTCCATTCACCAGCCAGTAACTCAGCATCAGACTGCTCTGGTTTGTGCCCTAATAAGTGCTTCATTATTGAAATGTAGCTGCAATATTTGGAGTATTCAGTTTTTGATGGGAGTGGAGCTGTGTTAGAGGACCAACAGTTTTTCACTTTGTATTTCAGTTGGGACATAGAGGCAAAAACTAGTTCTCATTTGTCATCCTTTGGTCCACTTTTCTCTGCTGACTTAGGAGGATGTTACAGCCCTGATCTGTGCCCCCCATGCTTCTTTTTAGTGAAATGAGGTCACTATGAGGGCCAGTGTAGCTCAGTCGTAGAGTACGTACCTAACATGCACAAAGCTTTGGGTTTAATGCCATCACTGACAGGAGTGTGTTACTATGGAGTCAGTTACTGTAGTGCTTCTAAGAAGAGCAGTTTATCCAGTTCTCACCTGCTGCCACATAATTTCCCATGCTGTTGAGAGGAAGCTTTCCCCATTCTACAAGGAAGACATGTCTATCTGTTTATAGTCATTCCATAGAGGGTTTCACTCAAGCATGAGCTATAATTGGTACAGAAATACTAAATGTGATTAATCAAGTAGAAAGTGGAGGACCCTGCGGTAAGAGAAGAGGACTGTGACTCTTGTAAAAGTGCTCCCACGAATCTGGTGACTGGCTGTGTCTTTGTTTCTATGAAATGGCATACATTCACATGGTCTGCATGTAGTAGGTACATGCTGGTTTAGAGAGAACCACCTCATCCTGCAGATGCAATGATGAAATGATACATATTATGACACACCTTGGCACAAATGGAAGTTCCTATAGGATGTTCAGTGCAACTACTGGGGGAGATAATCATAAGAAGCCTTGGTCATGGACACCTTGACTTAGAAATAATAGCATCTCCTGTTTTCCAAAAGCCTGTGTGTTAAAGGCTTTGTCCCCAGCTCTGGATGCTCCTAGGAGACTATTTAATGCAGGATATGGGCAAGATCTTAGGAAGTTAAGCCATTATCTTGTTGAAGGACCTTCACTCTTCTTTCTGCCATCAGGTGATTACCACATACTCCAATGGGTACAAAGCAGCAGGGCTAACAGTCATGGACTGCACACTCTGAAAATGTGAGCCTAAGTTTTCAATATGATTATCTCAGGTATTTTTGTTGTAATAAGTGAAACTAACACCACAACCTAAACATCCCAACGTGTTACTGAAATGACTATGCCAGAAGGTTAGTGACTCAGTAAATGCTGTTTAGTAACCTGATCAAGTTTTCAGTTTGAAAACATCTGCATACATAATTCAGTACTGAAGCATGTGTATTTCTTGAAAAAGAAAGTCTCACAATATATTGATAGAAATTATTTTACATGGAAATAATCACTCTCACACTTTCTAATGAGGTCAGATGAATGTACACCATCTTTATCCTTTATTTCCATATTACTTTTCACTTTTGTCCCTCTGGATGACTTAGTTCAGCTCGTGGACACCTGTTTTGTCTTCTCACCAACAGCCTGAGGAAAGGAGATGTTAACTCGATCTTATGTAGGAACCTGGGGAGGCAGATGGTGGAATCAACCAGTCGGTACACTGAGAGAGCTATATGCGTGCAAATGGCACCTCTGTAGAAAACAGGAGAGGGATGGCAAGTCAGGGGCCAGGGCTGAGGAAATAGATATTAAGAAGAGCGTGGAAATCAAGACACCCAGAGTACCCCAGGTGGGTTCCTACGGCCTGAATCCACCCATAGCCCCACAAGCCAAGTCCCCACCACTACCAGCTCAGGCCGCAGAGCACTTGGTTCGTCGCTGCCCTTATCGGGCCGGTGGTACCGTCACGCGGTGCCCTCAGGTCTTCCCTAGAGACCTTATTCTACCTCAGGAGCCACCAGCCTGGGCCAACGGCTGGGTAGGAAAACAAAAGAGCAGTTCATGAAAACTATAGCCCAAGCAGCACTCGGAAGTAACGAGAAAGGGGAGCCACGGCACCCGCCCTAGGCGATGCCAGACCAAAAGGCTTGACGTCATTTCCGGGCACTCCTGAAGAAGGGGCTCCTCCGCGCCTGGCCCGGCACAGGCAGGCGGGAACTACGCTACCCAGAATGCCGTGGGAATGACGCCGAGCCAATGAGCCTCCCAAGCGGCGCTTCCGCGTTCCGGTCGAGGCCCGGCTGGGTCAGGGCTGTCGCCGCGGCGCACGTTTTTACCGTGTCTGTATCCATCTGCGCCATCCGAACGGCGAGAGCCCTTTGTCTGGCGGGAGGTGGCCACAGTGGAAGGCGCTCGGAAGGTGTTGCCTCTCCGAATCCCCGCCAGCGGCTGGGCTAGGGCGGCTGCTGCCCACTTGTCTGCCACAGGCGGTCCGCCGAGTCCGATGGCTGCGGTCACGTCCAGCGGCGCGGCTCAGGTGAGCGCCCACCCGCTTTCACTTCACTCTAGCCATAAAGCCCGCAGAGCGGATCGGCTTAGAGCTCTTGAGGTAGATGGCTGTGTCCAGTGCAGTAGGAGTTTGTAGCTGGATTTCCATTCCTAGCAAAATGACGGGTATCAAGTGAGACAGGCAGGGGCCGTGATGTATGGAAATTCTTGGAGGTCGATCGAGCCGGTGACATTCGTGTCTACTATGACAAGGTGATGTGTTCATGGCACCGGGGACCATGGTTGCACACATAAGATTTACATGCTCTGAGTTGAACTTTTAAAATTTTCTCCAAAAACTCGTCACTGTTAGAAAGGCGGATGATAACTTCGCCTCACTGAAAAGGTTGAGTCCTTGTTTAAGGCCCGCAGCTAGTCATAGCCCTGACGTGGGAAGCCTGAGGCTGAGATGTAATGTCAGCATCCACAGGTAACCTTGCTTCAGCCTCCGTGTCAGAAGAAGGAACCTTGAGCTTCAGAGCTTTGCAGTGATATCTTTTTGTCATGATCTCCCTCTTCTTGCAGGTTTCTATGACTGCAGAAGTGTGCATGGGCCAACAGGTGAGTAGTGAATGTCTCAGGCCCCCACTGGTGCACCCACCTTGGGGAATTTGTGGATAGCATCCCTTGGCACTTTTCCACTCTTTGCCCTGAGGACCCTTAAAAAACCCAAGCCTAGGATCCTGGTTCTAAATTAGGGGTTATTTGGATTAATAGTTCCTCTTGGTGGCAGACAGTGGGATGGAATATAAAAGAAAGTTGTGTCAGACATAAGTAATGCTTGAGGGTAACGCAGAACTGGTTCATGGGTCACCAAGTCTTCTATCTTGGGGGAACTGAAAGCATGGCAAGACTCAAATTTAGAGTGATTCTCAGAAGCTGTCTCTTTGGGAGGTCATGGAAGAGAAGAGGCAGGTTGATCTGTTGCTAGTCTCATCAACCTCCATGTTACTGTAGCATGTGTAGTCATATTGGTACAAGTCATGCTGGTGTGAGGGAGACACTAGTATGGTCCAGGTGAGTGTTGATGAGGCTGGGTCAGTGTGGTGGTTGTGGAAGTGGAAGAATCTGTAGGATTTTGGGTTCACTTTTAATTTAAGGCTGCCTAGATATTTAAGATTTTGAGGGTAAGAGAGAACCATAGTAAAGCATTACTCCAAGCCTTTTAGGTTTAGTATCTAGAGGGCTAGAAGATTGAGCAGTGGAATTTAAAGTTGGTAGTAAAGTTAATTTTTATTGGTGATGCCAATTTTGCTTTTAGCTGCCTTCTGTCTAAGAAGTTTCAATGTGTTTTTTGTGGCAATGTCAAGTGATGGCTGGTGATGTGGGTCAGGGATTTCTGAAGTGGTTTAAAATGGACACATCTAAAAACTGGTAGTCAGTGTTGGGCATACGACCTAGTTATGTGTTACAATTGGGAAGAGTTACAGTCATCACGGTGGCAATGGTGTTAGTAGCCCATGAGAAGGAGAGTGTGGCTATGTCCAGGTCTTGTACTTGAACATTTGGATACAAGTGGTGAACATCACAAACTGTGTGGAGAGAAATGGCCATGGGAAAGGTAGGGAATAGAGGATTAGCTGGCCAGTGGCCAAGGATTCTGAGGAATAAGGGACATAAAGCAGTCACCGAGACAGAAGATGACACTGGGGCCAGTATTGAATGTTTTTATTGCCCCCAAATTTTGGAATTGTAATCTTGGCGCAGTAGTATTAAGAAGTGGGACCTTTGAGAGGTAATGAGGTAATGAGGATAGAGCCCTTGTAGGGTTGGTAATCCCTTGTAAGAATAGACCAGAGAACTAGCTTATGCTGTTTCCACTACGTGAGGATACAACAGCAGGTTGGCTGTCCACAGCTGGAAGAGGACCCTCACCAGAACTTGACCATGCCAGTACTCTAACCTCAGATTTACAGTCTCTAGATCTGTGAGAAAATTTTTTTTGTTGTTGATAAGCCACCAATGTTTCATATTTTATTACAGCAGCCCATACTGACTTAATGCGCCGGGGGTAGTGGTTAGTCACCATGCTGCAAACTCAGCAGGATTTTGTTGTGACCCTAGGTGTTTCAGTCTAGTGGGTGGGTAAGTTTAGGGGTACAAGTGTTCCACTGAATCTGGGGAAGAGAGCCACTGAGAATGAATGAAGAGAAGGCTGTGACTGATGAGAAGAAATCAAAATCTCTAGAATTAGACTAAAAAGTGTCAGATCCATAGGAGGTTCTGGGTAGCTGAAGTTAAAGCAAGAAGCAGAGTTATTCAGGAAGCCCTTAGGAGCAGAATCTTGCATTATTTCTGACATCAAGGACCACTGGAGGTCTAGGGTACTACTGGATCCTGTTTGAATTTGTGAATTGCTCTCTGAATGCCACATGCTAAGTAGGTAGGGAGGACAGGGAGATGAGTAAAGTGTGGAGCCGGGATTTGGAGATTCCTGCGGAAGGGAGTCTGTATGAGCACGTGGTCCCGAGAGTAATATGCTCATTGAGAAGGAATATGAACAGAGAAGGACCTAGGCCTCTGGCATTAAGGGCATAGTGGTGAAGGGGATCTCACATGTGGTTGTGCTCCATGTGGAGGAATCGTACGACAAGAGGAGTGACAGCCTTACATGTCAAATCCAAAGTTTAGATGCTGTCTTTCTGCCCACCTGCCTGTTTGTAGAATACAGTAATCATGGGATAATTATAAGAGGAGCCCATCAGCGGCAGCAGGGCGTGATATTCCTCTCGTGGAATGTAGGCAGGAGGGTCACAGAGAATTGATGTATAGATAAATGAACCTGGGGTCCTTGGAGAAATGGATTGTGGAGTGACCTGTCCCCATCATGGCAGGGCTGTGTGACCTTTGAGGATGTTGCCGTTTATTTCTCATGGGAAGAATGGAGACTTCTTGATGAGGCTCAGAGGCTCCTGTATTTCAATGTGATGCTGCAGAACTTTGCACTTACAAGCTCACTGGGTAAGGTTTTCTCATTCACCTTAGTTTCTGTCCTCATTTATCTTAGAAGCAGGTTCGTCCTGTCCACAGCTAGAGATTGTGTGTGTCTTAACTTCTCCACATCTGTAGCCTGTGTGCTGTGTGTGGCAGCACTGAGTTGTGTACAACACCACAAGGAGTGCACTTCCTGAACTGCCTCTCCTCACACCTTCTGCCACATCTGCAGAGAAACCCAGGCGTGGAAGTCAAGTATTTCCGGTCAGACAAATGGATCTTGTCTTACCTGCTTTGTCCCTGCCTGTGGAATCAGAATCTGAAATCATAACACCTTGTATCACAGGTTCCCTCCTTCTCTTAGCTGACTTCTTTTGCCTGCCTGGGGCAGGATTGTAGACCTTATCTTGGTCCATACTTACACGATGTTCTTATTACACTGTCCTTTTTTGCTTTTTAAGTATAATGTTTTCTTTCCTGTGATCTATTGTGTACTGAGATGCTTTTTATCCATACAGACCACTTACTTGTTTTATCTTCTCATTCTTCTGGATCTTGCTTTGTGCTGGTGCCATGTAGTGACACTGATTAGAATGTGGGGAGAAACCTAGTTTTTTCAGAAAATGATTACGGTTTCAGAGGCAGCCTGGGCCTGGTGAAAGGCAAATAGATGAAGCCATGACATCTGGAAAGTTTTCAAATCATAAAAGAAAATCATCCCATGTCCCCCAGTGTTTTGGTGCAAATGTGCCCAGCCAAACCTTATACGTACATTTTCTTTACCACATGTGACACTTTTCTGGTTTATCATTTGATCTTTGACTTCTGGTGCATGGCACACTGTGTTTTTGGTTTCCCACCTGTTCTTCTGTGGAACTCCTTTTGTGATGTTTTCTAGCACAGCCTCACACATACTGTCTGGTGAAGCATACACATATCCATGCATAAACCTGAACACTTGATACTCAAATGCAGTTGGATTTTCCTGGGTTTAGATACAACCAACCTGCATGTGTTGGCTACCAGCAGGCAAGGTGCTGCTGGAAATTGTGTCATGAGATCTGGATGTTTTGAGGTTGCTCAAAGATAACTGTATGAGTGCAGTGTCATAGCAGTTTAAGGCTATTGGTGAAGTACTTTGTTGAAGACCCTGTGATCTGTTCCATCCTGTGTCCTTCATCTGGTAATGCCTCCCCAATTCTGTGAATTTTAGGACTCCATTATTGCCATACAACCTCTTTTTCAACCTGCCTTCAGCTCCCTTAACCTCAGTAAAATTACAGAATCATTCTTTGGAGAAAGTATTGGGCTTTCTCCTTCAAACATAAGCAACATACATTTTATCAGTAATTCTCTGCTTTCAGGTTGTGGGCATGGACTAGAGGATGCAGAGACATCTTCTGAACAGATGGTTTCTGTAGCAGTGTCACAGGCTCAGACTTTTAAGTCCGGTCCATCCATACAGAAGACCTGCCTTTGTGAACATTGGGTCCCAGGTCTGCAAGACATTTTGAACCTAGCTGATCCACTGGCACAGAAACCCAAGGGTGGGACATGTATAACCCTTCACAACAAAAAACATCACAGTACAAAGAAGCCCTTCAATAGGGGTATTGACATTGTCTCATATTTGAAATGCTGCCTATTCCGCATGTCAGGAAAGCCCTCCCCCTGCTGGGAGATGGAGAAGGACCTTCCAGCCATGTTGAGCCTTCTCACGTTCCTCACCTTCCCTAGCAGTGAGAAGCCCAACACGGTCATCGAAGGTGGAAAGGACATTCATAATCATAAAAGTCTTAAGTCAGAAGAATGCAAGAAATCTAATTACAATCACACTGTTCACCACTCAAGATATGCTACTGGAAAAAAGCTTTATGAGTGCAGCAAATGTGGAAAAGCCTTCTGTGGAAAATACTCACTTGATCAGCACCAAAGAATCCATACTGGAGAAAAGCCTTGGGAGTGCAGTGAATGTGGGAAATTCTTTAGCCAAACCTCCCACCTGAATGATCATCGGAGAATCCACTCTGGAGAAAGACCTTATGAATGCAATGAATGTGGAAAATTATTTAGACAAAATTCCAGCCTTATTGACCACCAGAAAATTCATACTGGAGCAAGGCCTTATGAGTGTGACAAGTGTGGGAAATCCTTCAGCCAAAAAGCCACCCTTGTTAAACACCAAAGAGTTCACACTGGAGAAAGACCTTACAAGTGTATTGAATGTGGCAACTCTTTTAGTCAAAGTGCCATTCTTAACCAACATCAAAGAATTCACACTGGAGCAAAGCCTTATGAGTGTGGCCAGTGTGGGAAATCCTTTAGCCAAAAAGCTACTCTTATTAAACACCAGAGAGTTCACACTGGAGAAAGGCCCTATAAGTGTGGTGAATGTGGGAAATGCTTTAGCCAAAGCTCCATTCTTATTCAGCATCAGAGAATTCATACTGGCGTAAGACCCTATGAGTGTGGGCAGTGTGGAAAATCTTTTAGTCAAAAGTCTGGCCTCATTCAACACCAGGTAGTCCACACTGGGGAAAGGCCTTATGAGTGTGACACATGTGGGAATTCCTTTAGCCAGTGCTCTAGTCTCATTCACCACCAAAAATGTCACAGTATGTAGGGACCTCATGATAGCTGTAATGTGAAGTCTTCAGCCCAGCGCCTAACACATTTAGCTGTTGCATTTGGCTCTTACAAATCCACACTTGGGAGAGGCCTTCAACCTGTAGGAAATGTCTTTTTTCAGTATTAGGTCAACAGAGCACCATCGTTAAGTGAACCAGTTGCTTGAGTGTGAAACATATTTCCAAACATGTACAGGAGTGAGATTCCCCATGAGTTCTAAGTATGAGGGAGGTTTACTGGAGCTGATATTGCACATTCTAAGCTGACTATGGCTATACGATAGTTTTAGCACTGTCAGTTTCTCTGGAAAAAGCCATCTTCTGTGACCTTGCACAGTGCAGATGTCACCCCAGCATTCTAAGGAAATCCAATGTGTGCTTAAACACCCTAGTCCTTTAGGGACAATTTGGTCCTTTTTCTGGCTGATTAAAATACATCTAACCCAATTTTTACCAATACTATTCAGTCTGCACTCTGCTAGTGGCTTCAAGGAATGACCTAGCTTTTTGGAAAAGTTTTTTAATCAGTCTCACACGAGAGGTTAATTTTTCCAGCCTTCCATTCACTAACTGGTAACTGCATGCTTCACATTGCTCTGGTTTGTGCATTAATAAATAAATGCCTTACTGTGACAGCTACCGTTAATGTCAGGGTTTATTTTAGCATGTGGGGAAGCTGGAAAGACTGTTCTGTTTGTATGAAAGGATAGTGTTCACGGGTGTCTCAACTTTTGTGCCTTCCTATAGGGACAGAATAACCACAAAGTAGTTTTCATTCTGGTTTTGCTCAAGTTTGCATTGCTGTCCAAGATAGCCTAGGGAACGTGCAAGGATTTTGTTGTCCTAATTTGTGGCTTGGATGCCTACACTTTTCTGTGAGACTAAAAATCATACCGGGAGAGGTCAGCTGTTGTGGCAAGTTGGGGGAACAGAATGAATTTGCTCTATTGTTCCTAAGGATGTCTTAACACTACTCAGCACATGAGCTTCTCACAGTGTTGTACAGGGACCTTTTCTTCCTGATGTCATTCAGCCCATATTTTTTTGACACTTACGATGACAACCAGATATAAACTATAATTGTTGCAGAAATACTGCTCGGATCAACCTGAAGCAAACCAGGTGGAATGTGCTTCTTGTAAAAGTGCGTCCACGAGTCTTCCAGTTACAGCTCGTGATTATTCACATGACCTAGAGATCTGTGTGTGTCCAGTCACCGAGGTCATTGTCAGAGGTTAAAAATTCTGTGGGTTCTTGTCTTTTTGAGTTATTTTCCCCATCACCATTGATGTAGAGGTGAGAGAGGATGGAGGTCATGGTGGTCTTGTAGTCCTGGGAAGTAGCTTTTGAGATCCAGCCAGTGTTCATTGTTTGACAGCATTTCTCCTACGTTGAAGTATGGTTGCCCTTCCCTATGTATGAGAACAGAGATATTGTTTTCAACATTGGGTTAACATGCCTTCTGGTTTTGAGAAAATAATTTAGATTTTTCATTTTGAATCATTTTTAAATTAAGCTTATTGATGTACAAACAACATGTGTGATCTATGCTATGTAATCTGAGGAGTTGTGACAAAAACTCATGAACCATCGTAATAATAATCACAGACATGTCTGTGGTTTATCTTATGCCCTGTTGTAATATCTCCTTGCCTTCCTAGGTTTGCAAATGTAGTAGTTTTCATTCATAAGAGGGAAATTTGCGTGTGAAATCATAAAATGTTTATTCTTTTGATAGTTTTCACACTACATGATTACTTTTTTTTTTGGTTTTTTTTGAGACAGGGTCTCACTATGTAGTGAGACTGACATGGAACTCACTATGTAGCTCAGGCTGGTCTTGAACTCACAACAATCCTCCTGCCTCAGCCTCCCGAGTGCTGGGATTACAGGCGTGCGCCACCACACCCGGCCTACATGATTACTTTGAAATTCATTGCTACTGCTTATGTTCATCATTGTTTTTTACTGAGTAGTATTTGATTCTATGAATATGCCACTGTTCATTTCTTATTGGCAGTTGGCTTGTTTTTTCCTATTTTATACTATTAACATAAAAATATATGTAGTTTTATTATTTCTCCTATGTTAGTACTTTGTCTTATGTGAATGTTTCACTTTTTAGGTAACTGTCAGGCTTACGTAAGTTGATGGTATTCCTATGAACGGTATTCAAGGGCTGATAAAAATAAATGATGTCGGGCTGGGGATTTAGCTCAGTGTTGCTGCTGCCTGCCTCAAGCTCAAGATCCCAAGTTCGATCCCGGGTACCAAAAGAAAATATAAATAGATAAAGAAGTAATATGTTTAAATTGTTACAGTAAAAGGTACAATGCTCTTAATCCCCCTCAAAATACTTGCCTCACTTTGAACACATTCCATCATTTTTGTCACTTTCTGAAAGTAACAATATCTTTTACTCTAGCAATTTTTAATATTTAAATATTCACCATACTTTCTGTTCATACTGTTCTACCATCACTCCTCCCCACCCCCCTTTCCCAAATGGTTTTGCTGTGTAGTTAAGCCCGTGCTAGAACTCATTACATAACCCAAGCTGGCCTCAAACTCACAGTGATCCTCCTGCCTCAGCCTCCTGAGTGCTAGAATTACAGGCATTGCCACCATGCTTGGCTGATCCTCTACATTCTTCCTGTGGTAGTTTAATTTGAACTGTTTACGTAGGTAAATAATAGCGTATCACTGTAGTTTTCATTATATTTTCTAATGTTTCATGGTTTTGAGCATCTTTTCATGTTTCTTTGCTGCCTGTTTAAGCTCTCACTCTCATTCAGATCAGGGCTGGAACGGTCAACAATAATTCAGTTCTTCATCAGTCATATCTGTGAGCGTTGTGCTTGTATGACATCAACAAGCAGCACCAACTCCTGCTCTGTTTTCCAAATGTGTGATGCCTCCTAATATCTCCAAAAGGATCATTAAAGGAAAGCTTGCTTTCCTCTAAAATTATATCTGGAGTTTGAGGGCATCCAACTTGCTACAAATACCTTTAGACTCAATAATAGCAATTTCTTGTGTCCAAGTGATGTAAGATTCTTATCCCAGTGAACCTGAGGAAGGAGGTGTCATGTATATATTGCGTAAGTACTTTCTTTTTTTTCCTTATCTTTATTATTTTATTTTTTAGAATTAATTTTATTGGTACATTTTGGACATACACAATGATCATATTCATCATAGGGAATTCATTTTATTATGTATTTATTTATTTTTGGTACTGGGGATCAAACTTGGATCCTTGTGCTTGTGAGGCAGGCAGTGGCACCACTGAGCTAAATCCCCAGCCCATCATAGGGAATTTATACCTGTACCTAATATAGCTTAATTTTTCCCCATTATTCTCTCCTCCCTTTAGTATTTCTTCCCCATCCCATTTACAAAACTTTGTTTCTATAATTTTCCTTCTTTTTTAAAATTTTTATTCCTATTCTCTCTTCCCCTTCTCCCTTCCTTTATTCCCCTTCCCATTTGAGTATTTTCTTCCTACTTCGCAATATCTATTATATATTTTACTTCTTATTTACCCTTTAGACTTCTCACACTAGACAAACTGTGATATATAAACTTGTGTCTCATTTATTTCACTTAAAATTATGTTCTCAAGGTAATCCACTTTCCTAAAACTGTCTTGTGTTTCATTTTTTATGGTAGTGCAGTACTCCGCTGAGCATTAATACATCATTTTCTTCTTCTAGTCATCGATTGATGGGCTGTTTCCAAGGTTTAGCTATCATAAATTGTGTGACTATAAACATGGGTGTGCGTATATTGCTGTGGTGTGATACTTTTAACTCTTCTGGAAAATACCAAGAAGAGGAATAACTAAGTCAAATGGATCCTCTAGCTTTAGTTTTTTGAGGAATCTCTGTACTAATTTCCACAATGGTTGTACCAATTTACACGTCCACCAACAATGGAGAAGAATTCCTCTTCTGCTACAGCCTTGCCAGCATTTGTTATTGGTTGATTTCACGATGATGGCCATTCTTTCCAGAGTGAGAATGAATCCCAGTGTTGTTTTAATGCAAAAGTTGTTTTTAAAAAAAAAAAAAAAAAAAAAAAAAAAAAAAAAGAGCAATTTCTTGCCCAAACATGACCCAGGATGAAGGAAAGCATCTCATGTTCTTAGAAGTTTGTTTTATGTATTTAGTTAAATGTGGAAAACTGAGAGTAAGTTTTACAACCACAGTGTCTCAAGATTTTAAAACAAAAGAAGTATAGAGATTAGGAGAAGAAACATAGCAGGGTCTATAAGAATAAAGGACACATGAGGACAAAAACGGAAAGGAAAACACCCAGTTCTTTTGTGCCTCTTTTTAGACATGCGTTTTGCAAAGTAAGAAGAGAGAGACCTTCCTTGTTTCATGCCTGGTTTCATGCCTTGTTTCATGCTAAAATAATGTTGCCTTAATTTCTTTGACACGATTCTTTCACAATCTGACTTGGACATGATCATTACTTCAGTGCACAGAAGGAAAAAAATGTAGACAGGGACAATCTCAAGAAACATACATTCTGTCTTTGGAGTATTCTGACCAGTGTACAGAAAGGCCGTTTGTGTGTGTGTGTGTGTGTGTGTGTGTGTGTGCGTGTGTGTGTGTGTCATGCAAAGCAGAGCCTGGCTAAATAGGAGTCTCTGAGCACAAAGGAACTAAGAGAGGGGAAGCAGGCAGCTGTGCGTGCGCTGGTGTCCACCAGCCACTGACTAGGTTTATCAGAACAAGACATTAAAAGGTAAAGAAGGAAAACAATGTGTATGTAAAGAAAAATGTGAGTAGTAGAATGCAGATGGTCTGGGTGGCTCTGGTCTCCACAGAGCATTTGGCAGAGAGGTTCTTGCTGTGAATATGTAGGACATTCTGCTCGTGTCTGTATGAGATTAGCATCATGAGGACACTGGCCCACACCATGAGCACCAAATACAACACATCAATGGAAGACAAGGATGTCATTCTGTAAATAATTACGCTAGAACAGAGCGCTGTCCTTTTTATCTATGTGGTTGCTACTTTCCCTTGCACTTGTAATGTTCATACTGTAGTGTACAGTACTACTTACCATCATATGAAGCATCCAGCAGAAGGTAATGGAAAATCTTATGTTATTGAGTGTTTTGGCCTTGAGTTCCATCCACTGGGGGTGGCTAGGGCTGATTGTGATGGCCCGGCAGCCTCTGAAGAGACAAGTAGTACAAAGAGATACCCCCCACGCCACCCTGTGAAGATAGAAGACCAGTTTGCACCCAATATCGCCCATAGAATATTGCAGCTCTGAGACTGATACTGTGTGATGAATTCCTCTGGAGAGAACGAAACAGTTGGCTAAAATTAAATTCTTGAGACTCAAATCCATGTCTTTTAGCCTTCGTTCATAGTAGGGAATGAAGAAATAGCAATAAAGGAGGAAAATGTTTCCTAGGATTCCAACTCCTGTTTGAATGACAAAGATGATTCTGGTTGTCAGGGTGCTGGGTGACAATCAGTTATGAGCCAGTAATTTCATTCAGAAGCAATAAATCTTGGAAGGAAAGGCCCAAGGATCTTTCCTCAAGGCAGTTTTAAGCCCATTATTTACAATAATTTCCCACTCAGACATGCCTTCTAAAAAAATACGTTATTTGTATTTTCCATGATTCCATTAGGATTCTCAGTATGTTTGTGTTCTTTAGAGGTTTTTAATGGTTTTCATTATATTTATCCTGTCATTATGTTATGTACTATTTTCTTTCCTATTTATATTAAAATATCCTTCTGCACAGTGCTTTGGCCAAATTTTTCTTTATTCACCAATAATTCTATGGGTCATTCTATTTGCATGAAAATATAAGATTCAAAATCATATGGATGAGCTATTTTCTAGTAGAAAAACAATAGAATAATTTATGACTAATTTCAGTGACTTCCTGGTTGTGCAGTTCCATATCAGGATGTTGAAGTTGAACATTTATGTTTCATTTTGGTGCAGATATACCAAATATCAAAGCAAATATTCAAAAGCATTAAAACTGTCCAAAGCAAGAGGACATACAAAAATAAATACATAATACAAGAGGAAATACAAACATAAAGGAAAATATTAAGTGATCTTATTTGTAGATGATATAATTGTCTTCCTTTGATTCTAGAAGATAAATTCAGTATTTAGTAGAAATGAGTGCTAGAAAATGTGTACAGAATCAATTGCTGTCACACAGCATAGCTTTAACTAGTCTAAAATATATCCCAGTTACATTTTAATATCCTTAAATTTCTATGATGAAGATACTGAGAAATGGTAAGAAATTTGCATTATTTAAATAACAGTTAACAAATAGAAACATGCTGCTCCTTATAGAACCATTTTAGAAGGTTCTCAAGTATTGCACAATAAATGTTTAATACAATTGAGATTTTCATCTACTCATGAAATTTCTAAATTCCTCAATTTCAGTTTTATAAAAGATCAGCAAGTGAGAAGTGGTAAATTAGACTGATTAATGAGAGGAAAATTAAAACAATGTCAACAAGCAGGATTGGATTACTGTTTATCAAATTATTCTCCAAAGTTTATATATTAAATTTGGCATTTCTGTAAAACAGAAATCCTGCTACTGAAGAATCCCTAAAGTGGAAAGAATGTTTGGCGGATGCTCTAATATTGAGCCAGTAGGGGCGGAACTCGACTGAGGTAATAACAATGAAAATGTGAAACAGATTTTACAGATTATTTAAGGAGTAGTGTCAAACCTCTCTGTAATGCAGGTGACATGCACGTGGAAATGGACTCTATATACAAACTATGAAATCATGCAGTCAAAATTATGAATCACAGTTTATGAGCAGTAAGCTAAAGCATCATGTCATGATATTGTAGATATTTCCTTCAATTTTGTAAATATTTAGGGTGTGTCTTCCTAGCTTTCACTGTTCTCCAAATACATTTATTTCAGCAACACATGCCATAACATACAGTAAAACCTTAGATTATGAATAACTTTTTCAGCAAATGTTCTGCAAGATGAGCAAACACTGCTAATAAATTGTTAAATTGATAAATGAATGATGTCTTGCAACATAAATAGTGCATTATGCCACATCACATGATCACAACTGTGTCAATGGGTTCTCCTTGACTGTGGGATTATGGGTCATTATCTCAACAGAAAGAGGTCATGCTGGAAAGCTCATCTGCAGAGGAAAAGGAGAAAAGGGTGGAGGAAACCCTCACTTCAAATGAGATTAGAGATGTGTAAAATGTGGAAAACTGCAAAAGTTTGTAGAAAAGCGCCACCTGAATAAGGCTGTATCAGTGTGAACAATGAATACATTTAATAAGAACGTAGTGTCACATTTCTGGGAAATTCTCAAAAAGAGGCCAAATAAAGTGTCATTGGATAGGTTTTTTGTTAAAGTTGCACCAGGAGAGAAAGATCCCATTGGGCCAGTAGATAGCAGTGATTCCATTAGTCATAGTGAAAGTCATCCTACACAATAACTCCTTTCTCTCTTATCTCCCTCACATGAACCATGAAGGGTTTCAAAGGTTATTATTTCTAGCCAGGCGTGGTGGCGCATGCCTGTAATCCCAGCACTCGGGAGGCTGAGGCAGGAGGATCACTATGAGTTCGAGACCAGCCTGAGCTACATAGTGAGTTCCAGGTCAGTCTCAACTACATAGTGAGACGTGAGACCCTGTTTCAAAAAACAAAACAAAAGGTTACTATTTCTTTATATTTGCATTTTCTTTATTATTTTATATTACAGTATTTTAATTTTACATGAATGAATTGGGGTTTTGGAATGACTAATCTGAGTTTCCGTTATTTCTTATGGGAAACTTCACTTTGACATACAAGTGCTTTGGATCACAAGCTCATTTCTGACATGAATAATGCTGGCAAATCAAGGTTTTGTTGTATTTGTCTTTGCTACATTCAGTAATTTAAATATGTCACTCTTCCAAAGTAACACATACATGTACACACATGTGGGTACACACACACACACACACACACACACACACCCAAGATTCAACTTCGCTTCACATCAACTTATAAGGGAATGCTGGAGGGCACAGAGAACTATGGTTAAGAAAAATAGAAGAAAAAATGTGAATAAATAGACCAAAGAATGTATTAGAAAACATTCGTGAAGACAGACACTCATTACAAGACACGATGGAATCACATTCTGCTGTCACAAAAATTTTGTTTTCTGCAATTTGCACTAAGGAAATCCTCTCCACCTTTAGGAATGTTTCCCTTTCTCAAAAAAGAAAAAAAGATAAGAGTCTAGGGCCATGGGAGTCTATAGAGACACAACCATTGTCTTATAACAACATTACAGGCTCATTGAGTGATGAAAGTTCACACTCACAGTAATGACATTTTTACTACATGGAGTACATTCACCGTTACACACTTGGGGAAAATGGTGTGACTGAATCTTCCTGAAAGCAGAGCCTAAAATTCTAACAGAATATTTTCCTGAAGTGACTCCTGAAAATGAGGACTTCTGCTTTCTAATATGACTGTGGTATCATTGTGATACCATCCATGGAAATAAGAAGAATCACAGATGGGTGTGAGGCTTCTTATCTGAAGCTTTCTGAGTCATGCCTTAGAAATTGTCCCTCTTGGGCTGGGGACTTAGCTCAGTGGTTCCACCACCTGCCTCACAAGCGCAAGGTCCTGAGTTTGATCCCTGGTAAAAAAAAAAAAAAGTCTCTCTCTTTGATGTAGTGCTCCTTTAGTGCACAAGTGCCAACTCTGTTGAGAAGAGCTACTTTCCACGTACTATCCTGATACCTGTGTCTTCCAGACTAACATATAGTGAACAAAGATGGATAAATGGTGACACTCAGAGGATGAGTGATGTGAAGCTCACAAAATCCTAAGAGATGATTTGAAGTTTTGTAAGCTCACTTCCCTCCAGAGGGAATTATCCAGTCACCTGGTGCGTAAGACAGTGCCTGCTTAGGGAGTTGGGAATCACTCTGAAAAACTTTTGTCTTCTAATTACCGGAGACAATTACTGGTGATTAACAATTATTTTCTCAAAGAGAAGCACTATGCCATGGCAAGGGAAACTTTTATGTGATCCATGGAAACTGACTTGTTTAACTGGGAGTGAGATTTGGGTCATGAGACTGAAATGGAAGGAAATGACTCTAAGTGAATCATGGGCTTCCGTGGTAAGACTTGTGCCAACGCTTTTAACTCACGATTCCTTAGGTCTTAGAGAAACTTTCTTACTCATAATGTGGGGAAAGAGGATCTTACAAAAGATCCAAAATTTAGCTGTTTTCACACAGCAAGAGAAATCAACGAACTCAAGAGACAACCTAGAGAGTGGGAAAAAATTTTAACCAGTGGTTCCTCAGATAAAGCAATAATATCTAGAACATATAAAGAATTGAAAAAAGTCCCGCCCCCAGTTTAAAGACCCAATCCAAAAATGGGCATCTGAGATAAATACATATTTCTCAAATGAAGAATTAGAAATGGCAAATAAATATATGAGAAAATGTTCGACATCACGGGTCATTCAAGACATGCAAAGTAAAACAATGCCGAGGTTCCTAGGATTCCAGCTCCTGTCTGAATGACAAAGATGATTCTGGCTGTCAGGATGCTGGGTGACAGTTGTGAGGCCAGTAATTTCATTCAGAGGCAGTAAATTTGGAAAGAAAAGCCTGAGTGTATTTCAAGGCAATTTTAAGTCCTTTTTACTACTAACCATCTTTTTTCCTGCCTAAAATGGTTTCTGCCAAAATACATCCCTTGAATTTTTCCAAGATTCTATTAGAATGTTGTGTATATGTGTGTATAGTTTAGAATTTTCTAATAGTTTCCCTTTTTCATTTTGTCCTTATATCATATACCAATTTCAGTTCCATTTATGTTAAAATATCCTCCATAGTCCTCTGGTAAACTATTCCTTTGTTGACTAAGAAATTATTCTGTCAGTCATTTTCCTATTTGTATAAAAATACAAGAGTCCAAATTACTACATGTATGATTTGTTTTATAGTAAAAAACAAATATTTTTTCATGACTGAATTAAAGTATGTAATATGTGTAGTTCCATATTATGACAGCAAAGAAGATTCACTCTTCATTTAGATGCAACATTACAAAAATAAAGCAATTATTTGAAGGCAGTATAGAATAAATTCAATATTTAGTAGCTCTAATGACAGTCAAAATTATATATAACACCAATTGTCATATATCTTAGCATCAATTAACATAAAATATGTTCAAAATAGTTTCATTAAAACATCCTCAAATTTCTATGATGAGAACAGTTGATAAGGACAAAAAATGTATATTGCTAGAATAATGATAAAAATCCATAAATAAATAATGTTACTGGATGGACATTATTTCTATCTGCCCGTTGATAACACCAGTTTTGGAAGGACATCCAGGGTTACACAATGACTGTTTAATGTAACTTACACATTCAAAAGCTCCTGTGACACTTCAAAATTGTTACATTGAAGTTTTTAAAAGATGAATAAAGCTGGGAAATTAGACTAAAAGCTTTTAAAAATAATTAAATGTGAACAAGAAAGATATGCTTTACTACTTACCAAAGTTATTCTATACAGTTCATATATTAACATTTGATGTTCATGCAAGACACACCTATGGAGGATGCTGAATTATGAGTCCCCAAAGGAAGTTCACGCTGTATGCTTTTCAGATGGGGGCAAGTATGTTTTGGGAATGCTCTAGTAGTGGCAGGTCAGGGTGGAATGCTGGCCTGAAGTAATGACAATGGGAATGTCAAAGCAAACATTTTTTTCAGATTATTAGAGCAGTAGTGTTAAATCTCTCAATATTGCAGTTAACCTTGCTTATGTCAAATCAAACAAGGTTAGAAGTCATTCTTACATGTGTCAAGTTGGTGGACTCTAGAATCAAAGCGTGAAATAAGATGCAACATAATACAGTGTTCCATGCATACCCGTTTTATAGCAGGACAATTCATAATAGCTAAATCTTGAAAGCAGCCATATGTCCATCAACAGATGAATGGATAAAGAAAATGTGATACTTATATTCATCTGAGAACTATCTGCCATGAAGAAGGATAACAATGTTTTATAGGAAAGTGGTTACACCCTGAGTCCATAATATTGAAGTGAAATAAATTAGACACAATCTTAAGTAACACATAGTTTCTTTTATATGAGATACTCAATATATAACTAAAGTAAAAGATGAAAGATGATAAGAAACAGTGAGATGGATCTTTGGATTATGGAAAGTGAAGCAAGAGGTGGAAGGAGTTGGGGAGAGTCCAGAGTTCCACCCTCTCATCTCCCACTCTTAGAGCATTCCCAAAATATGCTTGTCACCATCTGACAAGGATGTGGTGTGAACTCGCATCTGGGGACTCTTAGATAAGTGTCATTAGGTTGAGGGAGGGGAGAGAAATCGATTTTAAAAAGTGATTGTGAAGTGCCGTGTACATGCACCAAGTCACTGTGAGGAATGTGATCATCACATATGAAGGGCTCAGCCTTCTCTCTGAACCTATTTACTTCATTGATTGTAACATATACTGGCATGCAGATTTCCTTTTTCTCTGCTACAGAATTTAAATTTTTTTCCCCAAGCAACACATGCAAACACACACACACACACAATTCTACACTTCACCTCATGAATTATAAAGGTATCCAGGAAGCCATGGAGACCAATGAGTGAAAAAATGACAGAGCATAATGTTAATAAACAAACTAGAGGAATGGACTGGAAAATATCCAAGAAGAGAGAGACTCTCATTAAAGAACATATTGGCATCATATGCCTGCTAAAGACGCCAAGACTTTGTTTCCTGAAACAAGCATACAGTATATCGTCTCTCCCTTTAAGACTGCTTCTCTTGATCCAAGAATGAGAGACAGTACTAGCACCAGACATGTCCAGAGAAATACAGTCATATCCCTTAATAACATCAGAAGATTAACATTAGGGTGATAAATGTTCACACTTCACCAGTATCCATTCTACTACACAGTGGTTACATGATCACACACTGGAGATAACAATGCACAACTCTCATCATTCCTGCAATAGTGCCTCAAATTGTAACTATAGGATTGTTTTTTGAAGAAACTCATAAATCAGTTATCTGTGCCATGCCTCACAATGAAGTGGTGGCTTTCATGATCCCATCAGTGACAATAGGAGGAATCACAGATGAATGCAGGGTTTCTTACCCAAAATTTCACTTTGTAAGTCTCACTTATGCCTTAGAAAAGTGAAATCCTCAGTGTTTTGGGGGGATGTGCCCATTGCTGCAGTCTACACGTATATGAGGCCTTCAGTCTTCTAATGCAGACTCACACTGGTGAGTCTCCCATGAGCTTCCAAGCTTTTGACACTGGATAGCTTCTCCACTTGTGACCTCTTTCTTCTGCAGGTTCCATGTTCCATGGTGGACTAATACATCTTGCTGAAGAGATTTCAAGGCAGTCGAATACTGAGGTGGTAGCATGGCTACTGTGGGGGGCTTTTAGCCAGATGTACGTGGACAATCAAGAGCAAAGAGCCCAGCAGAATGATTTAAAATGTTTTGAGGTTGGCCGGAAAGGAAGCTCCAATAAAGTTGTGGACTGCAGAGGTAGAGCAGAGCAGATTTGGATTGCTAAGAAGGAACAGGAGAGTAGAAAAGTGGCCTGAGGGCATCACAGGAAGCAGCAGGACTGCACCCTTCACAGTCCCAGAACTGGAAAGGTGAAATTATTTTGCTTTGAAAAGAGTCCCAGAGCACCATGTTCCAGAAAGGCAGTGGCCAATGGAAGTTGTTCCAAAATGGTGGCAACCTAGAGCATTTGTTCCTTGGGATTGGGTTCAGAGTGCTGAGCAAACCAAGCACGCTACCCATACAGCACCTTACATGAATCGCTGCTACAACAATATAATCTGCCTTTTGTAGTGTATTTTTCTAACATACGCTAAAAGGCTGTGTTATGAAGACTCGTGACCATTTTCCCAATCTTTCATTATTTCTGATCACTTCACAAATCTGTCTCCAAGCATGTTGCCAGAATTTTTTTCACTTATTTTCCCAGATAATTTGTGACTGGAACTATTTCTTCAGAATGCATTTCTAGTTTGCACATTTTCATAACTCCAGCTAACTTAAGAGTTACCTCTGTGCAGGCCATCTTGCCTGGGAACCTATCAGGATTTCCGTAAATCAGGCTACAGTTTATCAGTGTCCAGGCTACAGTGTCTACTAATGTGAGAATATGCTGTACACTTGTGGGGGCCGCTGAGTAGCAGGCACAATGTGATGCCCCCAGTCCTTCTGCATGGCCCTTAACTGGGCACCTTGGCCCTGCCCCCAATCAAATTAAACACTGTTGTGGCATCATCTGCAGAGGCCACATAGTCCTGCAAGTTTATGTTCCAGGTTTCAACCATTTATTTCCCATGGGGAACCTTCCACTTCTAGGAACTGTTGATCAGGGCAGAATTGTCTTTAAAGTGTTGACGGCACATCATTCAGCTGCTGTAAGTCTGCTTGGCTGCTGTTTCTCTACAGCCTGAATGTTTTGCTCTTTTCTATGCCCCTCATTGTCTCTCGTGACTGTACCGTGGCTGCCTCCCTCCCAGCTCTAGATCTGCTTCTTGGCTCCTGGCCACTGCCAGGCCCAGTTACCCCAGCAGCCTCAGTCAGGCTCCTCCCAACCCCCACTGGCTAAATGCCTCTGTTGTCACTATCAGGCACTGGTTGTCCCATGTCAAGCACCCATACAATGTGCATTAGTTCTGTGTACACATGGTCTCTCTAGAGTCTGTGCTGCTGTTACAAGTCACTCAGTTGTCAACTCTGAGAGCCTTAACTCAAGTCATGTGGGCAGGATCTGCTGCCTGCTGTTTCCTTGCATGGCTCTGGCCTGGGTCACGGGCCTGCCTCCAGCTCTGACTTGAATTCGGATTTAAATTCTGTTTGTAGTGGCATGAACTCCACACTTGGGCCTAAAGCCCCAGAAGCACACTCTGGCCTTTTCCTGGCTCCGCTGCTGCTCTTTTTACCTTCGTAGGCTCCCTGCACTGTATCGCTGCTGTATTTCCTGTATCACCAGCAGAGGTGCCTTCCTACATGGAAGCAGCTTGGCATCCTCAGCTCTTGAGCTGCCTGTGTTGGTGAGTTCTGTTATCTCAGCAGCATGCATTCTTTCGGAACACGATTTATGAGCAGCAAATAACCTCTTCTTTCAACACTTTACTTTGGGCTGGTCTACTTTTAACCCTTGGCCGCAGGTGCCTCCTCTTAATGATGCTTCTACCTTGTCCCGGGCTGCGCTGAATCCTGCTGCGCTATGCCATTTGTCTCAAAACCAGTTCAGACTGGGTAGGTCCACTTGAGGTTCAGGCAGCCCGAAGAAGAGCTGCAGAACCGTGGACTGGATTCCGCATCTTTATTCTCCTGTGCCACTCAGCCATGCGCACTGGCAGTCCTCAGACCCCTAACCCACCCGTTCTCACAGCAGCCATTGGCCCCTTAATCTCCCCCAGCTCTCATGGCAGTCTACATTTATACTAAAATACACAGTAGGGGCCATGTGCCGGTAAGGACCTTACTTACATTAAGTTATTCACACTAGCCAGAGTCAACCTTGGTTATGTCAGTTATTTACACTGAGACTAATGAGGTGCACGTGCACTGAAATGTTGCTGACTTGAGATTAATTTCCGCTGGAAATCATGCCCCTCTATGCACATCCTCAACCAAAGTGTAGCCATCTTAGGGTTCATTTTTTCCTTTTACCAAGAGAAGCTGCTTGTGGGAGCATCTTCATTATAAGTTGACATGTAGAAGTCAACAGCATTGAAAGAAAAAAAGTGTGATTCACAGTTCCCCTAGGAGCATTGTATGCCACGCAAGGCCTCAGGAGGAACACCAGATTTGGGCTGGGAGGCGGAAGCAGGTACAGTGGGAAAGCCCAGGCCAGATCCTTTAAGTTTTCCATGGAGAAGGCACAACACAGCAAACAGCTGAGGACTGGCTAGTTTGAGTAAGTCCAGTGGGCTTTTTGTTCCAGAGGTGGAATCCAGTTATCTGAAACCTGGCCCTGGGTTGATTTAGGGCACAGAAAATATTGGCTTAGTGTGTAAGACTTAGTCAAAGGGGATAGTTAGCTTGCCTATGAGAGGCATGGTCCCAAGAAAATAAACATAATTAATACAGAGGATTCCATGATGAGAGGCTGGCTGAGCAAACAGTTGAAAAATGAAGGCCCTGTATTAGTCACTTTCCCATTGCTAGGACAAAATACTTGCCATCACAACTTAAAGGTAGGTTTATTTTTGCCATCAAAGTAAACCAGTGACTGTGACGCTGGGTGTATCCTGTCTGCCCTGAGACAGGATCTCTGTCTGCTACCCGAATGTGTATTTATTTCATTGTATTGAAGGTGAAATAAGATATCATGTTAACCTCTAATTCTCTTACAGGTCTGGACCAGCTGGTGGCTTCCAGCAGTGCCTGGCAGCATGTTGATGGGCCATTAGTAAGGCCAAGGGTCAGGGACATGAGCCCTCTGTCAAGCTTATTTATTTATTTATTTATTTATTTATTTATTTATTTATTTATTTATTTATTTATTTTTGGTACCAGGGATTGAACTCGGGTCCTTGCGCTTGCAAGGCAGGCCACCGCTGAGCTAAATCTCCGGCCCTCTGTCAAGTTTTTGAGAGTTGTCTGGTCTGGTGAGACAGAGGCAATACCAGAGGCTGTTACTCATAAGACAGAAGTATCCTCAATCTACCACAATGAAACAGTTAAAAAACTCTTCTAGGAACTTCTGGGGGTATAGGAAGGTTTTTATTCCCCATTTATCCCAGATCTTAAAATGCTTGTACAACCTGAGTAGGACAGAAGACGCTAAGCAGGTGGATACAGCAAAGGATGCAAAGCAGATATTTGGGGTGGCAAAGCAGGCTGTACAGCAGGCACAAACCCTGCAGCTGCACAAACCCAGGGACCTCTATGAACTGGACATTCATGTAGCCACCAAGGGCTTGGTTGGTGTTTGTGATAGCACAGAGAACAGCTGTACAAGCCTTTAGGATTTTAGTCACAATTACAGAAGGGAGAAGTCGGCTATTCCTTCACAGAGCAGGAGCTCACAGCTGCATCTGTAGCCTTGCAGGCCTGTGAGTGAGGCCCCCCTTATAAAGGTACCCAGTGGCTGGGTGGCTACTTCATAGGTATTTGTCCCTAAGACAGAACATATTTAGAACAGAGTACAGAGTACAGTAGAACTCTTCTGAGTTATAGCAGATGTTAGGACAGGTGAAGTGCAGATGATGTTTTACCATTGTTGTATCTACCCAAGAAACCAAAGAAAACTCCTACAAAGAGATTCAGCCAAGTGCATGGTATACAGGCAGGTTGAACTGTAGGCCCACCACACAATAGACAGCTGTTGCTGTGCAGCCAGAAACAGTATTTAGTTTCATACTGGTACTAGACAGTCGATGTGGGTAGTGGTTATCTGAAGGGAGGCCCCCCCCTTACCACACACACTGATAGTTGGGTGGTATATAAGGGTCCAGCGTTAGAGCTTTCCATGTAGAAGATCACAGGTTTGGCTAGTTGGCAGATAAAATAGTTCAGGGGACAGCCAGTAAAGTGGCTGCAGAAAGGCCAGTGGTGCCCCCTTGTACAATTTTACAGGTTGTGTACTGCATCAAAGTCCACAAAAAAGAGGGGCTTGCCCAGGGAGGAGAGCCGCTTTCCTTTACAGAGGTGCTGTCAAGAGCCAGTACAGCCCCACAGGAAAAAGTCCCTGGGTTCAACTCTTGGAAATGCCAGGCTACCTGGTCCCAGGGAAGATGAGACATATGAAAAACCTGGAAGTCAATGAGTCCCAGCCTTGGCCAGCTGAATCTGTCAGCTTGGCTCCCAAAAGTGACTACAGGCATGGGTATACAGGAACAATGCTAATAAGAATCAGTATTACGGCCTTTACCCAGGAGGCAGGGACGCTCGCGCTAGGATGATTTGCCCGTAGGAACTACATTACCCAAAAGAACTTGCGCTGTTCGGCGTGGGGGCGGGACTTCCGGAATCTTCCTCTCTGCAGACATCTTGTTGGCCTTGGGGCGGGACCATCGGAACGGTGGTTCCAGACCTTTTGGCGGTTCAAAACTTGTCTGGCGCAGGAAAGGGCGAGAGGAGACAGTGTTTCCATTAAAAAAAGGCTGCTGGTGGCGGCGCCGAGAAAACCTCTCCTCTGCCTACAGGTCTACGTACGGCAGAGGCCGCGGAATGTGCCTATCGCGGGTGGGGGCAGCCTTCTCGGACCTTCGCCCCTCTCAGTCCTCGGTCCTCAATTGCTGACACCGAGTGAGCGTAGCCCAGGCCCGGTGTCCGGGACAGGCTAGCGAGCGGCAAGGTCGGCGTTCCAGACACCTGCATGCAGGGGCGAGGGGCTGCGTGGCCTCGAGGGGGCCTCAGGAGCTCAGGACCTTATCCCGGGTGCCTGCACCCACAGGGTGAGTAGAGCACCTTCGTTGGGCGGGCGCTGAGACCCACAGAGGTTCTGTAGGTGAGAAGAAATTGAACCTTGAAAGATTTAAGCGTTCCTGTGTTCACTCTGGAAAACAGACTGTGATAAGTGAGGAGGGTAACGATAGAGGTAGGGAAACGTGTGAGAAGACTTCTTACAAAACACCAGGAGGACTGTGTTCGACCACAGCATTGGCTGGAGGATATGGAGGTGGAGAAGGTAATAGATTCTGGATAGAATTTTGAAGATAGAACCAACAGGGCTTCCTGCAGTTTCAGATGTGCTTGTGAACATAGGGTGTGAGACGCTATCCAAGTGTCCCTTTTTTCTCTACTTAGAGCAGGGACCATCTTTCAAGAGGATTAGAAATTGGATTTGAGGCACATGACTAAGGTTTCTCAGTGGAGGCAGCACATAGGCAACGGTACACTCAAATCTGGAGTTCTGAGGAGAAAGTTGTGCTGGAGAGCTTACAGGTGAGGCATCCGATCTAGAGCTCAGATTTACTGGAGGAGTCATTAAACATGTTATATTTTATGTGGTTCCTTGAGGTGAGCGACAGAAGAGTTGAAGCCAAGGACAGTTTATCATTTTACCTAAGGCCATTTTGGTGACTTTGGTACCCAAGACTTTTGAAAGTGACTTTGTGTAAATTTCCTGGGAGAAGTGGAGGCTGCTTGATGAGGTTCGAGCACTAGTATCAAATTCATTGCTTTCTGTGACTCACACTTCAACAGATTCCCTATGGTCCCACTTTCCCCAGTTTTGTGGGCTGAGGTCAGCTCTTCCTTTTTTCCCAGGAGTTTGTCTTTTCATAGGTGAAACATAGGCACTCCTGTTTTCCCTTATTCCCTCAAATAGGGCTTTTGGATGCCAAGGCTCAGCTGTTATGTATTGTCTCTTTGCCCTCTGTGTTCCCTAACTACTTTCCTGAGCTTTGCTAGGAGGGATTTGGAAGCCAGGAATCTCAAGGTTAATCCAAAGGGTGACACCTTGCTTGCCTCCCCGAGATAGCTATCCAGTTAGGACCCTTTTGGGCTTAAGATCGCCATCTCTCTAATTGACATTTTCTTGGTCTACCTGTCATGAATTTCAGTTCTTAGGGTCATTGTGACCATTGGGTTGTTCCTTTAAGACAGCCTTCATTTGGTCATACAGTAAACCTTGGCATGTGGGTATAATTTATGCTGGAAACATAATTGTAATCCAAAGCTCTTATATATCAAAGCAAATTTCTCCATAAGAAATAATGGAAACTAAGATGATTTTTTCCACAACCCAAAAATATTCATATAAAAAGGATTTCAATACAGTGGTACTTAGGTTGACTCTGGTCATAAACCAAACTGGATGAGAACTGAATCAAATTTCCCCATTAGGTCAACATTTAATCTAACCATTGAATTTAATAAGGTTCTCATCCAGCTTGGTTTGTGACCGGAATGATGGAAAAGGATCAAGTTTGTGAATCAAGGTAGCACTGTACTATAATCTAATACAAAATAATAAAATACAAAATATAAAGAAAAATGAACAAATTAACCTGCACTTACCTCTGAAAACCTTTGTGACTGGTGTGAGAAAGAGAGGAAAGAGGAGGATTATTGTGTAGGATAACTTGCACTATCACTGATGGAATCATTGTTCTATTGGCTCAATGGAATCTTTCCCTTTTCGTGGACCTTTAACAAGGAACCTATCCAATGACACTTGTTTTTGCCTTCTTTTGAGGATTCCACAGAGATATTACATTGCATTTTTGTAAAACAGACTCATCACTGACATTGCTACATTCCTATTTGGGTAGTGCTTTTCTACAAAATATAGCACAGTTTCTCACATTTTACACATCTCATTTGGAGTTGAGGGATTCCTCTGCCATTTTTCTCCTTCCATAACCTTTTGGGGTTGGGATATGATCACCCACAATTCTTCAGTGAGGGTTGAGGGAGAGGAATCATTGGCTCAGTTGTGAGCATCTGACATTTGGCATCACATACTTATATTGCAAGACATGGCTTGTTTGGCAAGTTAAAATTCATTAGAAATGTTTGTTTGTCTTGCCAAACACCTGCAGAACAAGTTATTTACCATCCAAGGTTTTACTGTATTAGTTTGAGTCTTGCATGGGTGGGTTACTCCGGACTAATGCTTTCTCACTTATCTGTCCTATCTTTACCCAGTGACTTGTATCTTCCAGATCCTTAGTGGTTGCTGAACTGTTACAAAGGAGAGGATCTGGGGTGCCTGACTGAGAGGGCATGACTCTAACTACAGCAGGAGGGGCTTGGACGGACCCTGGTGAGTGAGAGTAGAGGAGTGTGTTCAGATAGTTTCAGGCCTTGTGTTCAGTACTGTTTGATGCCAAGGGTGGGAGCCATACTTTATTTCTTATCTTTTCTTCCCTAATCTGGACATTTTAATCACTTGTTCTTATTTCCAACACGGGGCTTCCCTCTCTAACCCTTTACTTGAAGGGTTTTCTGCTGCTCCCTTTGTAGTATTTTCCAGTATTGGACTACCCTAACATTATGAGATGTGCACATATATAGTTCTTGAACATGAGCCATTTTCAAGTAGATATTTCTGGGCCTGGATATGAATTTTTGCAAAGCATTCACCTGGGGCCGGGGATTTAGCTCAGTGGTTTGGTGGCCTGCCTAGAATTCACCTGTCACCAACAACCAGCCAAGGCCTTGCTAAAAGTTATTTTCATTAGGTTGAAGACTGTGCCTACTTTTTTTCTATGCACTACACCTGTCCTTATGTTTTTGTTTCTCTAATGCCTTCCACATCTGTGACCCTTAGATCCTAGTACTATACATCAAACTTTTAATCCTGATTGTTGCTCTGTCCTGCCAGCAACCACATGGACACAGAGTCCTGAGTACGCTAGACACATATGTTGCTTCCTCCCATTAAAATCATAATGTTGTGGTTTGGGGATTTGGCTCAGTGGTTCTGCCTCCTGCCTCACAAGTGCAAGGGCCCAAGTTCGATCCCCATTACAAAAAAAAGAAATCATAATGTATGACAACAGTACTTTTATCTCTTTAGGTTATTGGTATGCAGTGAAGGATGAAGAGGCACCTGCTGAGGAGAGTGTTTCTGTAGCGGTGTTACCTTTTCGTACTTCTAAGGCAGGTTTGTCTACCCAGGTGGATCACTCTTGTGACAGATGTGGTGCAATCTTAAAAGATACTTTGTACCTGGGTGAACACCAGGGAACATACCACAGACCTAAAACTTACACATGTGAAACCTGTGGGAGACAGTTCTGGTTCTGTGCAAACTTTCACCCAAACCTAAAGCATTACATTGTAGAGAAACCTTCACAACGAGATGAAGGCAAAGCCTCGTTGGTGAAGAACTGGATAGTTTGTGATGAAGAACCTCACTTGTCACAGAAGCCCTTTATATGTAAATTACAGCAGAAAAACTTCCAGACCAGTTTGGGGGATCACCAACAAAAGGTCACCCATAGGAAGAGGAAGATAGCCAGGAGCACTGAGAGTAGGGAGGCTCTTCATGTGGGGCAAATGCATTACAAGTGCAGTGAATGTGGGAAAGCTTTTAGTCGCAAAGATACACTTGCCCAGCACCAGAAAATCCATAGTGGAGAAAAGCCTTATGAATGCAGTGACTGTGGGAAAGCCTTCAGCCGTAAAGCTACACTTGTCCAACATCAGAGGATCCATACTGGAGAAAAGCCTTATGAATGCAGTGAATGTGGAAAAGCCTTTAGTCGAAAAGACAACCTTACCCAACACAAGCGGATCCACACTGGAGAAATGCCTTACAAATGTGAATGTGGCAAATACTTTAGCCATCACTCCAATTTAATTGTACACCAGAGAGTTCACAATGGAGCAAGGCCTTATAAATGCAGTGATTGTGGGAAAGTCTTCAGACACAAATCCACGCTTGCTCAACATGAGAGTATACACACTGGAGAAAATCCTTATGATTGCAGTGATTGTGGGAAGTCCTTTGGCCACAAATATACCCTTATTAAGCATCAGAGAATTCACACAGAGTCAAAGCCTTTTAAATGCACCGATTGTGGAAAATTTTTTAGTCGGAGCTCTGACTTTATTGCACACCAGAGGGTTCACACTGGTGAAAGGCCTTTCGTGTGCAGCAAATGTGGGAAAGACTTCATCAGAACCTCCCACCTTGTTCGGCACCAGAAGGTTCACACTGGAGAAAGGCCATATGAATGCAGTGAATGTGGGAAAGCCTACAGCTTAAGCTCCCACCTCATTCGGCACCAGAAAATTCATGCTGCAGGTAGACTTTAGGGAAGCTTTTAATTTAATAGAATTATTAGATGTTAAACTTGAACATGTTTTATGAATATCAAGTATATGGGACACTTCAAACACTTTTGCACATTCTGACCTGCTCAAAATTTCCAGAGTTAGTCACTGTCAATACCTACAGCTCAAACCCTCTCAACCTCTCCAGCTTAGTAGCTAAACCATCCCCAGGGAAGGCAGGAATTTGCGCACTTTGTCCAATCTGTAGTGAATTGTGAGACACCTGAGGTCAGCCGAAGTTTTTATTCTCTTTTGACTGATAGTTTAGGTAAGAACTCCTTGTTAGCCAAGAGGACTTGAGCTATGACTGGTGACTAACAGAAAGTGTCTTGTTTGTGGACCTTATTGTTCTTACATGACATTGTTTAAGACAGGGTCTTGCTCCTTTGCCTAGGCAGACATTGAACTCCTTCACTTAGTCCATCCTTGGCTTTAGATCCCATAATAGGGATTTGACATGCTACTGTGCCTGGCTCTTACCTGAAATTTGTAATGGACTTGTCCCTAAGTCACCTGGCCAGGAAAGTATCTGTCTCATGTTGTTTTGCTTTGTAATAATAAAAGCTTTATAATTTGAACTATCTTAGATCTTGCACCCCACCACCCCATCTGGAATGGAATGAAAACATAATTAGACTTACAAATTGAAAGGGTAAACAGCCTTTGTGCAACTTTGTACCTCAAAAACATTGGTGAAAAAAAATTATCAGTCCACTTTTGGTGTTAAATTCTAATGTTGACAGAACATCTTAAGTCAGCATTCTGATCTTTGTGAGTCTGATTTCACACTTTGAGAGCTCATACATCACTTTGAGGGAGGGTGCTGCTATTAGGACAGACCACAGAGTAGGAGCAGTGAGCTGTGTGGATTTAGCATCTTCCTTTCAGCATATGTCTCATATTCCCCAGCACTGTTGGGAGGAAGCTTTCTTTTGGACCACTTTCTCCAAAGCCAAAGTATGTACAGGTTAATGACAGACCTAAAGTGTCGCTAAAGTACAAAATATTAAAGGTATGAATAATTGAGATTAAGGAGACTACAGTAAACTATAGTGGGAAGTGCCCACTGTAAAAACATCTCCATATATTCCTGTCACTGACTGTGTGGATTGTTGTACAGAAATTTTCAGAATTTACAGGGCTGAGTCACTCTTATGGTCACAATAGCCCAGCCCCCCGCCAAAAAAAAGGCAATTTTGTTAGATTTTTATCCTTCTCTCGGTTCTCTAACATTTCAGTTGCACAGGCAGGAACCCTGAGGTGGAGGACAGAAGTGTAGGGGATAGGCATCATCGGGTATATTGGAGGGGCAGTCTGATTGATAGTGCGGAGATCTTCTAACAGTCTGTGTAAGCCAGCCACCCCCGTAATGGGAGAGTGGGGCTGTTGTAAGGAGGGTTGATGGATTACAAGACTGTGCCACAATAGGTGAAAAATAATAGGTTGTAAGCCCCCAAAAGCTGGGTCAGGGATGGAATACTGTTGCTGGGCAGGGTAGGGGAGGTTAGGCTTGAAAAGGATGATAAATTGTTGGGGTGGAGCTAAGAATGGAGTGGAGGTATCATAGACTCTGGGATTGAGAGGGGATATGATGGGCGTCGTGGGGGAGGCAGGAACAAGACATCAGGGCAGCTATGAGTGTTAGCTATGTCCTGGGGTGGTCAGTAGGTTAAGGTGTCTCATCTCAAAGGGGGAATTGGTAAAGGTGGGAATAACCAAGCATGAATGTGGGAAAGGTGCTGGCCCAATTGACAGCCAATTGGGGTGTCCTGAGATCTTTTTCATCAACGCCCACAACAGTACTTGGCCTGGGAAGATTGGTCCTTGAAGGGTGGACTGGATGAAGAAAGGGGTGGACTTACTTCTCACCAAAGAGTTACCCAGAATTTAGCACTTGAGACGGCCCAAGGCCTCTGGGTGGTAGCAGTCTTTGTTGGCCAGGCCACAAAGGTCTGAGAAGGAGCTGGTCAAGGGTCTCTGGGATCATGGCCCAGAAGTGGCAGGGGCAGCTGTCGGCCTTGGGCAGTCAGATTTTCCATGAGGAGCCCTGTAGGAAGAATGTGTTTTGGGTGAATCCTGGACGTGAACTCCCTAGCCCAGTGACCATTCTGGTGGCATTTGAAGCATGGACCTGGAGGGGTGCCTAGAATCGGGTGCTTTTGATCCTTTTGTAGTTAACTTGGTGGCCCGTTCTGGAGGGTTTCTTCTAGCAGAGGCCAGCATCTGAAGCTCAGAAATGCACCGCAGTTAAGCACTTTCATCTCTGTTATTAAAAAGGCTATATTTGTTAGCTCCTGTTGCGAGGTTTGAGTCTCCACTTTTTGTAATTTTTTATGAATGTCTGGGGCAGACTGAGTAATAAAGTGCATCTAAAGGATGAGTTGTCCTGGCTTTTCTGGGTCCACTGGTGTGCACTGCTTAAGGGCAGTAGGGAGGTTTTGTAGTCAGGGTTTTGGTGAGAGAATACATTAAATACAGCACACGTAGGTTAGAAGATTATTTTATGATAATTACTCAAGGAGTACAAAAAAGATTAACCACACACTAAAGGCCCAAAGAATCCAACTGAGGCCTTGGATCCCATCAGTGTCCCCACAAGTCCAGCTAAAGGTTTAGAATCCAAGGCTGAATTCTCCATGAGTCCAGCCAGAGCCCACAGCAATGTCTTATGCTTCTCTGTATTGAGGATCTGTACCTGGATGGCCCAAAGGCCAATGGTGGAAGCCAGAAAACCTATGCTAGTGGGGTGAAGGACTTGTGCCACCAGGCTGAGGGATCCACATTGGAGCCAGGAAGTGATGCTCATGGTGGAGATCAGATCCCCAGATGTACCAGGCTGAGGGATCCACATTGGAGCCAGGAAGTGATGCTCATGGTGAAGATCAGAGCTCCCCAGATGAAAACAGCAGCCATTCCCATCAACAGTGAGGCCCTGAGCTCCTGCTCCAACGAGAGCAGGCTAGTTCACATCAGGAAGACCATCTGCAGCAGGTTTCTCCCAGGAAATCAATGGGCCAAGATCCTCCCCTCTAGTTCTCTGGTAACAGTCTTCAGGTGTATCCTCCATTCCCAGACCACTCTGATTCTGTTCAGCTGGGCATGACAAGTTGTCCATTAGTCAATCCACCACACCAGGTGAACCATAAACCGGGCTGGATTTTCATCTCTTTTGAGTGGTCCCTTTGAGCTCGATAAAATTAACTGCCTTATGGGCCGCCCTGCAAAGTCCCTCTGCTGTGTAAGAAATCATGTTGTCTAGCTATGACCCTGTATCTGCCCAGTACTTCCAGTTTGGATTTTCCCAGGGGACAGCTGTAGGCCCACCAGAAGGAGGTGTTCATCCCCATAACTCTTGGCCAGAGAGATCACTTGAAGAGAGAGTGGAGCTAAGGATAACATTTAAATCAGCTCAGGTAAGGTTATATGACTGAGTTAGGTATTGGAATTCTTAGATATGTTGGGTGGGGTCTGAGGAGAAAGAGCCTAAACCCTGGTTAATTTGAAAAAGGTCTGTCAGAAAGGAACTCAAACTCTTAACTGTTCCCTCAACCCCTGCCACTTCATGGAGCAGGAACTGAGGGCCTGGGGGCAAGGATTTGGGGTTGAAGTGAGGGATGAGGAGTGAAGCGCCAAGCCATAATATGGACCAGGTATTAGGCAGAGGAGTTGGGCACAGCATAGGGAGGAGGGTTAGATTCGGGGCAGTGTTGGATAGATAGGAGGTCCAGCTGGGAGCTGGCTGGGGAGAGCTACAGAGAGCTAAGCAGGGAACTGCCAAGGAGTCACAGGAGGCTCAGGGGTGGGAGGAGGAAGCGGCTGGAGGCTCTGAGGAGGGCAGGTAGAGGCTACAGGTGCAGCCATGGAGGAGGCATGGGGAGGTGCCATGGGAGAGCAAGGTCAGTTTGTTGTCAGAGAGGAGTCAGCTCTGGGTGGAGGGGTTGCAGGTGGAAGGGAAGAAGGATTAGAGAGGAGTTGCAGGAGGCATGTAACATAGGAAGGCTATGGAGTATAAAGAATGCCTAGACATAGGGCACCTCAGACCATTCGTTTAGCCTCTGGAAGTCGCTGTCTGAGTACCTCAATAGAGAAGTCAGGCGTGCCATCTTCTCCTTTTTGAGCTGTACTCCAGTTTATATTGTGGCCATGTGGTGTTACAGAAGAGTTTCGGATCAGGGTAAAGGTGGAGAGGTTTCAGGCTGGGGAAAAGGCCTGGGTAGAAGAAGGAAAGTTCCTCATGGAGAGCAGAGAGGTAATGAACAGCAACAAGGCCTACAGCAGATGTTTCAAGCTGTGACTCAGGGCTGTAATGGCAGTGTGGGCTAGTGAGTAAAGCAGGTGTCTGTGCTCGGCCAGGAAACGAGAAGTCAGTTCCCTCCAGGGACTGTTCCACGATCAGCACTGGATTTAAATAGCATGGAAGGCAGGACAAGCCACTGTCTGTCCCAGTGAGTGGGAGATGGGAAAGCAGAGCTGAGGTGGCCAAGAATCGGGGACAAGGCCTTACCCAGTCTGAAGTGGCTGGGATGACAGCGCTGCCTGGAGTGCTGGGGCAGGGTCCCGGGGCTGATGTCGCTGGGTGGCCTCAGTAGGACAAAGGCTTGAGATAGACTGGAAGCACCTCCAGGAGGGATGCTCCGTTTCTAGTGTTTGGCACCAGATATGACAGATGGCACACGTGACACCACTTGAACACAGGCTTTGTGTGAGCAGCAAGGGTGGCTTATTTTCCTGGGAGCAGATACGGTGAGATTGAGAATGATGTCAGCAATCGGCTGGAGGAGAAGTAAAGTTCTAGGGGTTTGGGGAGGAGGTGCTTGCTTGAGGAATCTAGGATGCGATGTATGTGGTCGAGATTCCCGGGACAGTCGCTGGAGGTGTGTAGATGATGTTGGACTTCTTAGCACCAGGGAGATGTGGGAAAAAGGAACTCTTCTATACTATTGGTGGAATTGTAAAGCAGTTTTTAAAAAAAGCCAGGCATGGTGGCACAGGCCTGTAATCCCAGCACTCAGGAGGCTGAGGTAGGAGGAGCACCATGAGTTTGAGGCCAGCCTGAGATACATAGTGTGTTCAGGGCCAGCCTGAACTACAAAGTGAGACCTTGTCAAAAAAAGTAAAATAGTACAGCTACTGTGGAAATCGATATGAAGAGTCCTCAAAAAAGTAAAACTAAAAATTCTGCTTGACCCAGCTAGCCCCCTTCTAGATATCTTCCCAAAAATGTTAAAATCATCCTGGGAATAGATGCACATCCATTTATAGCAGCACAATTTATAATAGCTAGTCCTTGGAAACAGTGTGTATGTCCATCAAAGGATGAATGAACAGGGAAAATGTGGTATTTATGCACAGTGGAGTCCTACTGTGCCATAAAGAAAGATAAACTTGAGGCATTCATCAGTACGTGGATGCTACTTGAGAGCATGATATTAAATGAAATCAGTCAATGCGAGCTTAGATATCACATGGTTTCTCTTATAATAGAAGCTCAAAATATAAATATTAGAACATAGATATATACAAAGTGTGGAGAATTTCACACAGTTCCCTAAATTACCTATTCCCCTGTATCAAAATATTTAAATACATATGCTAATTCTTTTCATTTATACTACTACTTTCTCTTAGTTCACTGAAAATAAAGTTTTGTGCTATTTTCTTTTTGTTTCTTCTTTGTAAGAGCAAATCTATAGCCAGGGGCAGCATCAGATTCTGCCTGTGAGCTGTAGGGGAGAATTATTGAGACTGTGTTCATTTGGGTTTGGAGTGCAAGGGGAAGGGGAAATCGGTATGGTTGCCTACAATCAGACCACAACTAAGGCAGCAATGCAATTGTGTGGATGCTCAGACTTTCTGGCGTAGTGGCCGTGGGTGAACTGCACGTATATTGTCTTCTTGAAGCATTTGATCTGGGTTCCTACTGGATTTTCTTTTATTACTTTTTTGGGGGTGGTTGCTTCAATTTAGTTGTTTATTTTCTCACTTTCTTGTCTCCCTACTTTGTTTCTTCAACTCAAGCTTCTGTAGCAAAAGTATTGTGATATCTCTTATTGGTTCTCCAACTTTCCAAATTCTTCCTTTGGAGATTTCTGTTTGGTAGAGTCTGCTCTCTCTCAGTCACTCCGATCTTCCTTTGTAGTAACCCTCTGTACTCTAGTCTGGCTCTTTGCTTTTCTTAACTGGAATTCTCTTTTCCCTTGCTTCTGTTCTACTTCATAGGTGCACAGATATATCGATCAACAGGTTCAGACAACTTCATAGCTTTTCTCAAAGTATACCTCCACACACCCGTCCTTCTGTAGCCATGTATATATAATATTCTGTATCCTTGCTGCTACAAGTGGCTTCTTAAAACCTTCAACACTAACCCTTCAATCCAACTAAAAAGCCTCCAACAAACCTGGCTCATAGCTAACTTCCCCCCGTGATTATTTTCTCTTATTTATGTTTCCCTTTACTAACCTACCCTCCTTTTTCACCCTTCTCTCTCTCTCTTCCTTCTACTTCTCCTTCTATGTTTCAGAACAGCTGCTAATAACAATAGAATATAGGCAGCAAAGAGTATTGAAAAAAGGTTAAAGTGGAAGTGGAAGTTTTAAAAGTTACATATGTATCTTTTATACATATAAAAGATGTATGATTGGATTTGTTGGTGTTGTTATATCCAGAAGCAAAACTTTACTCAAAATACAGAGTCCAAACCACTTAAGTTAAATAGTTAGAGGGATAACATATAATCTATGGACAAATAATTTTGAAATCACATCACAGAGAGGCAGTATTTTACTAAAAAGATCTTAAAATCAATGACAGAAAGTAGTTTATGACAAACAAATGGGAACATCATATTAAATGGAAAGAACAAAACCTTCCCTCTAAAATTAGGAACGAGACAAGGATGTCCATCATCACCACTTCTACTCAACACAGTACTAGAAACATCAGCCAACACAATCTGGCCAGAGAAAGAAAGAAAAAGAACATGTACAAGAAAGGGAAAAACCAAACTATCATTTACAGATGACATGGTACTCTACATAGAACACCCAAAGAATTCCACCAAAAACTGCTTAAATTTAATTTTTTTTGTACTGGGGATCGAACTCAGGGCTTTGCATTTGCAAGGAAGGCATGGTGCCACTGAACTAAATCCCCAGCCCAGGACTTAATAATATCAGCAATGTCGTAGGGTACACAATCAACATAAAAATTAATAGCATCCATGTATAGCAATAATTAACTCACTGAGAAGAATTAGGGAGAGAATACCATTCTCAATAACATGAAGAAAAATTGAATGTCTAGAAATTACCTAACCAGGGAAGTGAAAGACAGCTACAATGAAATCTACAGTTCTCTGAAAAAGGAGATCAAAAAGAACATCAGAAAATTGAAAGACATCCCCTGTTCCTCAGTAAGTAGAACCAATATTGTCAATATGATCATACTCCCAAAACTCATACGTACATTCAGTGCAATCCTAATCAAAATACCAAGAGCATTCTTTATAAAACTGAGAATCCCAAAATTCACATGGAACCAAAAGAGACTCAGAAATACAAAGGCAATCTTGGATAACAAGAGACAAGCAGGAGGCATCACAATACCTGACTTCAAGCTATACTACAAAGCAGCAGTGATAAAAAGTGGCATGGTATTGGCATAAAAACAGACACATGAATCAATAGGAAAGAATAGAAGATACAGAAACATCCTCACATTCAGCTATTTGATCAACAAAGGGCCCAAAGACATATGTTGGAGGAAAGACAGCCTTTTTGACAAGCTGTGCTGGGAAAATTGGCCATCTATATGTCAGAGAGACACATATCTTTCACCCTGTACTAAAATAAAATCAAAATGATCCAAGGATGTAAGCATAAAAGCAAAAATAATCTACTGGAAGATTAAAAAAAAAAGTAAAACTCTTGAAGTTATAGACATGGCAGAGAAATTTGTAAAAAGAATTCCAATTGCACAAGAGATAACATCAAGAAACAACAAATGAGATTATATCAATTCATAAAGTTTCTGTACAGCAAAAGAAATGACCAACAGAGTGAACTGACAACCTACAGAACAGGAAAACAAATTTGCCAGCTATTCCTCAGCCAGAAGACTATTATCTAGAATATATAAAGAACTTTAAAAAAAGACCCCTCCAGAATAAAAGACCCAATCAAAAAATGAGCAGCTGAAATGAATAGACACTCCTTAAAAGAAGTATGAATGACCAACAAACACATGAAAGAATACTCATCATCACTGACCATCACAAAAACTCACATTAAAACAACACTGCATATTCAATCTTATCCCAGAAAGAATGGCAATCATCAAGAAATAAAATGATAACAAATGCTGTTGTGGCTGCAGTTTAAAAGGGACCCTCCTATACTGTTTGTAGGAATATAAAGAAGTAAAAGCATTATGGAAATCAGTATGGAGATTTTTTATAAAATAAATTCAGTCAGCTATTCTTCTTCCAGATAATTTCCTTAAAGAGCTAATAAGGACATTGTATTATAGCAATGCATGCATACCAGTGCTTGTAGCAGCACACTTCATAATAGCTAAATCCTGGAAATGGTCAATATGTGCATCAATAAATGAATGGATACAAAAGTGGTACTTTTACACAATGGAATACTACTTGGCTATAAAGAAGGATACATTTGAGACATTTTTGGAAAATGGATTCAACTGGAAAATGTAATGTTAAATGAAATAAACCAGCACACAAACTTAAATAGCATATCATTTATCTCATGTAATTCCAAGTACAAATAAAGAGCAAAATAAAGGATTGATAATAGATCAGGGAGATAGATCTTGTAAATTGGAAGGGTGAGGGGGATGGTGGGAGGAGAAGAGCATACAAGAGGATTTAGCATGCGTGATATACGTAATCATTATACGTTGCAAACATGAACAAAAGACTTGTTAATAATAACAATAATAATGAAAATTGGGAGGAAGAATTTAGAGTCTGAGGGAGGTGGGCAGGGAAGGGGAGGGAAATATAAAGACTCAAGATATGTTAAGTACAAATACCCACTCGCCAAGACAAATGGAAACATAATGTATTGCAAACGTACTAATGAAATAAAATGATATATAAATACCTATGTTTCATGTACAATTTTTTGTAATAGTCAAGGTATAAAATAGTGTAAATTCTTAACATATTGCTGGATTTTAAAAATTTGAGATACCTTTGGATAAAAGATCTTTTGGTGACAACAGAAATAAACCTTGAAGTCATTGTGTTGAGTGAAATAAGCCAAACAGGAAGGGAAAACTTCCAAATGATCTCACTTATACGCGGCTTCTCGAACAGCTTGTTTCATGTGAACAGAGCAGAGCAGTTATCAGCTCTTGTGCTATGGCTGAATTGGGAAGAACTTGATCAAGTGGCAAATTTTTGAAGCTATGTAGGATGAAAAAAGTGTAAAATGATCATTCACAATAACTTTCTACACTAGAAATCCATCGAGGAGAGATTTTATGTGTTTTTTAAAGTATAACAATTATGTTAAGAGGCTATGGCTAGTTTTCTTATTTATAGTAATCCCCTCAATATGTACTTGTACATTGGTGGGGCACGCCTGTAATCCCAGCACTCAGGAGACTGAGGCAGGAGGATCTCTGAGTTTGAGACCAGCCTGGGCTACATAGTGAGTTCCAGGTTAAGTCTCAACTACATAGTAAGACCCTGTCTCAAAAAACAACAAAAAAATGTACATCATAGTAGCATATTCTACCCTGCAAGGACAATTTTAAAGATAATTTTATGAGGTTCCCAGAAAGAAAGAAATATAACTAAATTCAAGCTGTTTACAACAGGTATGTAATCTTTCTCTCTCTACTACTACTACTTGGCATTGAAGCAGGGCCTTTGTACTGAGCTACATACTCAGACCTTTTTAAAAATGTGGACACAGCATCTTGTTAAGTCTATAGGCCACCCAAGCAGAGCTCAAAATTGTGATCTTCCTGCCAAAGCCTACCAAAGTGCTGGGTTTATTTGTGACTACATAAACATTTTTTGTCTATCAAGTACTTGGAATGTAATCTGTGTCCTGAAGAAAAATGATGCTCAAACCTTTTATGAAATACAAGATTTCATGTTTCAAGTTCAGCTTTCATGTCTAATTTATATATTTTCTTACCTAGGTCTTTTGCTGCACTCAATTATATTTTATTTGCTACATGCCTTCCACTACAAGTTGTAATTGAGAGTTGCTGTATGAGGACTTTGCTCTGTGTGTTTCTATTACATGCTCTTTGGATTTTTAAATATGCTATATTTCAAATTATTTTTAAACGTTACATATACTACATATAAACACATAATGAAATAGCTGACTCAATCCGTATATTTCTTCATATGTAGTATATACAGCTTCACATACATGTAAGCAAAAACACCAAACCTGCTCTGTTTTGATTTCACCCATTTTATCTCCATAGTGACTTAGCTTTCTGACACCTCAGTGAACTACTAAATAATTGAGGGGGAGAAAGCGGAAGGGAGTATGGGTGCCCAGTGTTCTTTTCTGAAGTTCATATTCATTTCAGTTGCACTTTTCGGTTAGTTTGCACAGAGTCGCATACGTGGTCTCCAATGGGCCTTAATTTCTGTTCGTGGCATGATATTCCCACTTTCCCTCTTGGCAAGCCCTGCTGACTTCCTGTACATCCAATCATAGCATCACGGATGGTGCAGTTCAGAAGGCTGACAAGCAGACAGCAAGGTCTGTGGGGCAAACAGCTTCCCACAGGAGCGCAAGATCCAGGGGGACCCACGTGCCTTCCTGTCCCTCCCCAGGCTCAGGCCTCACTTTTCTGATCCCTACAAGTGAGATCCGTATGCACAGCATGGAAATCAAGCACCTCCACCACTTACTCCTTTGCTCTTTGGAGATGCTTAACATGTAGGAGAAACTTTTAATTATTTCTGGGAATTTGGAATTGCAAAGTTTTCAGAAAGACAAGTAGGAAGCCTGCACTGCCATTGACACCAGAGGAAAAGCGATCGTTTCTGTCCCATGGGGATGTGCAGTCACAGCGTCACCAACCTTTATCTCCACCACGGCCCTTGCGCCTGCCCCCCTGAGGTCCTGTTAGTAGGCAGGAAACAGGTGAGTGTTTGCTCTTTCAGCCCTAGAAAGGCAGACTGCAAGGGATGCAGGAACAGCAGCTCTGGGAAAGGGATCTTTGACTGGAGACTTTTTGGGCTGCAGGCTGATGTGCATCACGGCCACACAGACAGGCCTGGGGACTGCATACGGGCAATCAGGACTCCGTGCTGAGATCTGGGGATCGCTGATGTTTTCCAGCGGAACCCTCACTGGCCATGATTATTAGCGCTAGGTCAGGGTGAGAGCCAAGTCTGTTTTATGATGTTTTAAGACTCTAATTTGGAAATTGCTAGGACTTTGAAGGTACCATAGAGTAATCACAGAGAAGTTTCATGAAATTCGTTTTCTGTAAATCTGTGTATCTGTGAGTATACACAATGGAGTCGATTGTATCATCCAGTTATGTGTATAAAAATCCAATGTGTAGTAGTAGACAAATGAAATAATCCTATTCTAACTTGTATAGTAGGTGCTTAATTGAGATAGTAAATACATTGTCACTGTCAAGGTGATATAGAACACATGACAGGCTTGGAATTTTGTTTTGCGTTGGTGCCCAACTTTCCCTACTGATATTACAGAAACAAACTTTCAGGACTCAGCGTTTTTCACAAGGTCTTCTTCGATTAAATTTCCATTAATTTTCTTTGCATCTCTCTTTCATGTCAGTTTTTCCCTGAACTTGATTCTATGGTTCCTATGTTCATTTTATATTCTTGTGCAGTATTTTAATGTTTTACAAATTAGAGAATAAGTTTAATTTGAATATTTATTCAAATTACTGACATAACCACACATTTCTTATGCAAGTTTAATTTAGTTTGCTCTCAAAATAATTCATCACTATTTAAATACCATTTTCCAGGCATAGGACAAACTACAGCATTTTTCTGTAATTTGTGTCCTGTGTTCTTCTGGCAAGAAGTGAAATGAATACTTTTGTTCTTACTATAATTTTTATATATTTATCCACACTCAGTAAACATCCTGGGAACGGTAAATTACCCAGTGTATGCACATTTATTAAGAATCCTCAAACTCATTCATTATTCTTCAGTATGTATGGGCCAGTTGAATAATATTTCGATCATAATGGGAATATTTTAAAAACCTTTTAAGTATTTTTAGGGTTCAATAAGTATACATATGTTTTTATTTTTGAACAACACAACTCGGGAACTAGGTACCTTATACAATGCTACAAGATTACATGATGTTGTTACAAGGAGGCTACTCTGGTTCAAAGCCAGACTCCATTAAAACTTGTGTGAGCTCTTGCGGCTAAAGTCTCCTGGAGGGGAGGCCGTGGCCTGGAAAATGGTGGACAGAAAGGCGGGAGAGCAGAACCCTGAGAAGCCGAAGCCAGCTGGAGCCGCCGGAGTAAAGGAGGGGAAAGTTCCAGTCGCAGCGCTAGGAAGCGATGCAGCTGAGGAAGAAGCTGCTGACCTCCCAACGAAGCCTACGAAGATCTCCAAGCTTGGATTTGCCGCAGGTACTCGGACAACAGAGAAAGCATCAGCTACGGCCATCAAACTTGGATCAAGTGAGGCTAAGACACGCTTCCAACTCTTGCTCCAAAAGCCCTTTCAGTAGCAGCAGCTTTTAATGAAGATGAAGATCGTGTAGCAGAGGAAAGGCCTCCAGAAGCAAAGATGAGGATGGACAATCCTGAAGGGATACTCCAGCATCGGCTGGACCACACTCGTTCAGTAAAGGAAAACACGACAACCACAAGCTACAAGCTTTGGGAACAATATATAAAATCTCATTTTGAAAACGTCCATGACCGAGACAAGTAAATGATGTGTTCTGAATTGGGGTGTGGGGTGGGTGTAAAGTTAAAAGGAACAGTTTCCTTTTTTAAAGAATGCTGTCAGACTCTTTGGAGCCACATTTTGTTTTTCCCCTTTTTTTTTTTTT
>NW_022900931.1:68464028-68496047 GCF_012274545.1 Fukomys damarensis
TTTTTTTTTTTTTTAAGATTGAGTGGTACGCTAATAAGAGAGAGTTTGACATTAGAGGCAATTTATGTTTTATATACAGATTTCAAGACATTTGCTAATTTTGTGGTTTCATGTGATTAGTTTCCAAAGTTTACAGATAAAGAAATCAGAAATGGTACCTTTTTAAGAACTGCATATATTTTTAGACACAACTATTAGCACCTTAAGAGGGAAGCAAAAAATTACTGTCTATTTAAAACTTTAAGCAGTTACTCCTACATTAACTCCCTCATTACCTAAACTGGCGCCCTGGAACAGCCTTATAAGGGGGGGGGCATCATATTGAAAGGAAAATGTTGCTGGACTATTGACAAAGTAAATTTAGATAAAATCAAAATAGTTTTTTCCTTATGGGCATTTGTTTTATTATATTATTAGGTATTGTGTTGCTATCCTTAGATACAGATGCTTAGCTCTTTAAAAAATTTTTAAAAATTTCTATGTGAAGTGTCGAGTATTTGAAATAGCCTGTTTCACTTTAACAGTCTTGTCTACCTTCCTTAGTCTTCAAAGAACAGCCATTTGCTACCAAAATAAATCAGTATCTTGAATGTGCTTTTCTTAGTTTTTGTTTATTAGCTAGTTCCTGTAAGCATTTCCACCAGAACTTGAGGCAAACTGTAAGGAAGCTGTTTCTTTTAAAATATAAACCACTAGGGCCGGGGATTTAGCTCAGCGGTTCTGCCACCTTACTTGCAAGCACAAGTTTGATCCCCAATACAAAAAAAAAATATTGTGTTGCTATCCTTAGATACAGATGCTTAGCTCTTTAAAAAATTTTTAAAAATTTCTATGTGAAGTGTCGAGTATTTGAAATAGCCTGTTTCACTTTAACAGTCTTGTCTACCTTCCTTAGTCTTCAAAGAACAGCCATTTGCTACCAAAATAAATCAGTATCTTGAATGTGCTTTTCTTAGTTTTTGTTTATTAGCTAGTTCCTGTAAGCATTTCCACCAGAACTTGAGGCAAACTGTAAGGAAGCTGTTTCTTTTAAAATATAAACCACTAGGGCCGGGGATTTAGCTCAGCGGTTCTGCCACCTTACTTGCAAGCACAAGTTTGATCCCCAAAAAAAAAAAAAAAAAAAAAAATCACTACCAAAAATCTAAATGTACATACTGTTTAAGTATTTGGCTGGTTTTTATTTTTTAAAAGGTATAAACACACACAAAAATTTTTAACATTGTAGAAGATGGAAAACAATAAGCATTTTCTGTAACTTTGCCTACATATTTACATTACTAAGTTGTTGAATCCAATTTGAATTGAACTCACTCCAGGATTAGAACAATTATATTGTTTAAGTGTATACATACTGCCCACTGGCCTCTCAAAAACATGTTGTACGTACTGAAAATGAAAGAAAATGCAGCTTAAAACACATTTTATGGAATTGTTCATCACATATACTATTAGATTTCTGTACTGAGGGTGTTGCATTTTGTATTTTTGTATTGTATATGAACTTTTTAAATGTGACAGTTAAACACATCTTTGAAAGCATAGTCAAAAAGAAAAATGACAAAAGAAAAATGATACAGTGATTTCCTTCAGAATTCCTACAATGTTAAATTTGGAGGTAGCTTCAGACCATTTTATTGGTGGTGGTTACTTGCTGATCTTTTTTAATAGGCAGTAACTCCAGAGAAGAAACTTGCACATGTGTCTCATAAGTTGTTCTTTTGAAGTTTAGATTAAGCCCGAGTAAAACAATGAAAATGTAGATAGAACTACTAGTTTTTACATGATTTAATTACATCAAGATATATGAATTTAACTTTAACTTACTTTTATGTAGGCAAATTCTTCATTTTTGTCCATTTTACTGTTTGTTAAAATAACATCCCTCTCCTACATACTCTTTTCTTGACCCAAATGAAATACAAATCTAAGGTCAAGATACAGAGAGAAACAACTGAGATGAATGTCTTTATTAAAATAACCAATAAATTTTGTACAACTAAAAAAAGTCTCCTGGAATATAAAGAATAGTAGTAGTGATTGAATCATGCTGCTGTAAAATTTATTATTGATATGCCAAATTTTAGTGAATGTGGTCCTCATTGTATGTGCACTACAAAGAAACATATAAAGCTTGGTAAATATCTAAATAAAAACAAAACGTGCTTATGAAAGAAATAATAATAGAAAAAAAGAAAAAGATTTCAACTTAGTTCTCCATGAACAAAATATCCAACTCCTGTTTTCATGGAGAATCTGGAATTTAAGATTGCAAATGAGCAGAGAACACAGCAGAATTGACCTCCGTGGATGTGAATACTGGACTAGTCTTCCTTATCCAGATTGTTATCGGAACCCTGGGGAATGTTTCACTCCTCAGTCAGTATTTATTTCTCTACTTCAGTGGATGCAGGTCAAGGTCAATAGATTTGATCCTCAGGCACCTGACTGTGGCCAATCTCTTGGTCCTTCTCCCGAGGGGGATCCCAGAGACCATGGCAGCGTTTGGAGTGGAGCACTTCCTCAGTGATTTTGGAAGCAAACTTGTTTTCTATGTTCATAGAGTGGGTAGGGCTGTGACCATTGGTAATACCTGCCTCTTGGGAGTCTTCCAGGCCACCAGAATTAGCTCTAAGTGTTCTAGGTGGGCGGCGCTTAAAGTAAAAGCTCAGAAGTACGTGAGCGCATGCACTGTGCACTGGAGGGTCCTGCACTTACTGTTGAATATCACTTTTCCTGCAAGTGTGACTGCCAAATGGAAAAACACAAACATCACCAAGGAAGCAGACTTTGCCTACTGTTCTGCTAGAGGTTACGAGAAATTCTTACCAGTAACTGTCGTACTCTTCTCCATGCCTGATGCTCTGTGTTTGGTACTCGTGCTCTGGGCCAGCGTCTCCATGGTTTTCATCCTACACAGGCACAAGCAGCAGGTCCAACACATCCACAGGACCAATGTCTCTTCCACATCCTCCTGTGAGACCAAAGCCATCTACAGCATCCTCATCCTGGTGTGCACATATATAAATTTTTATACCATCTCCTGCTTCATCCAAGTGTTTGGCTGTTTTTCATAATCATCACTCCTTATTCAGAATTGCTGCCTTCATTAATGCTTGTTTCCCAACTCTTTGCCCTTTTTTGTTCATGAGCCGAGATCACAGTCTATTCAGAACCTGTGGCTGCTATTGTGAAAACAGTACACGGCCACCCAACTTCATGAGAAAAAAATACACATTGTCTGTTTTCTCCTGTCTTTTGCAATTCTCTTGCTCAGTCCCCATCAAATTCTGCAAAATTCATAGGACTCAGGCTCAGTTCTGCAGCCTGCCTCACAAGTGTTTCCTTCCTGACTTCACTTCTTGAAGGCACCATTGAGCCAGTTTTCTTCCTGCACCACCTCTGATGTTTTTACCTTGAAGTCTTAAACGCTTCCTGGTTACTGAAGCCTTTATAAACATTAGATGTAAGACATTCATAGTCCATCAGCTGGGTGAGACCATCTCTTTATGAAAGGCATTTATGTATCAGAAGCAGAGTTAAGCTCCCAGTAAAATTTTCCTCTGTGGGGCTGCATCTCTCAACGTGGAAGAACAATTCAAACGCTTTCCAGAAAACAAATCTAAGGGAAACCTGCACATGAACCAAACAAAGATCTAAATATCAGCTTCAAAACTTTGCACGTTAAATAGGAGAGGGCATTTGGGATACGCTCTGAATAGAGCTTCCCTGCTCTAATTTACTTATTTAGTACTGGGGCAAGGCGGGCGCAGGGCCACTGAGCTGAGTTCTCGTCCCCGAGCTTCCCCGCTCTTGATTGTTAGGTTTGAGGTCTTTTGCACAGCCCGCCCCTCACTGGCTGTCCCTTGCTGTCTCTGACTCCTTCACTTCCATGTTCCGGTGTCCTAGTTGCTGTCTCTTGGGAGACAATGCTCAAGGTAAATGCATTCCGTGATGGTCCTGTCCTGTTCTGCAGACTGGGGAGCCTCTGGGTTTTCTTCCCTGAGATTTGTGCCTTTCCTCTGGGTGCGCTGGAAGGAAGGACTATAAGTTGCACAGGGACCCAGCAGGACGGCACACAGGAAGTGTCAGGGTGTGTCACGGAAGGCTAGTGGACCCATGCCTGCCAGCATTGACCAATTTCTTCATTTTTTCTGAAATGAAGTTTCAATGATAATTATTTCCTTGTCAAATTATTTACATTTTTGAATTTGCTAACTCATGTTATAATTTTATTTGCTTTTATTAACTTATTATGCTTAGCCTTTTATTCCAATTCCTGTTATTCTAGCATAGTGAAAAGTGTTGTGTGGGTCTTCAGATGTTCCAGTATCTGTGAACACGTGTCTGTGTGTGTGTGTGTGCATACAAAGGTGTCACTGCATACGTGTGCCAGTGGGTGGATCTGCTTGGCCATTTGGGCTTGTACTGAGCTCTTCCCCTTAGTCCCTGCAACCAGGACCTTGTGTTGTCCTCCTGGGAATCCTTTACAAGGAGAAGAGGTTGATTGATCCACTATCAGGTTGTATGAAAAACATTAATTTTAGATGTTTCTGATATCTGAACTTTTATTTACACACTGTAGATTAAATGAATATTTAATAAAACATTAAAATGTATCTTTTGATAGCCTTATTAAAACTGAAAGAGGAGATCTTTAAGAGGAGACGACAGAATACGAAGGAGGCAGAAAGGAGAGAGGGGAAAAGGAGTTGGGAACCTAGAAAAGATGGGAGCAAGAAACACTAAGTTGTGTGAATGTCAGAAGAAGAGAAGCAGGAAGACATGGAGTCAGAGGAAGAAGGAAGAAGAGGACTAAGAAACAGTCACAAATCAGAGGAAGAGATGGGAGGCATGATTGAGAGCCAGCAACAAGACAGTGGTGCGTGTGTGTGTGCACGTGATGCAAGGGTCAAAAAGAAAAAGGGTTGAGTGTACAGAAGATGGAAAAATCAACCAGTGTGCGGACACCCAAACAGGAAAATTGGAAGAAGACCACAAATAAGGACTAACTACAGTCTTTTGGAGTGAAACGGAGAAGTCTGAGAGCAGCAGGAAGACATGCTGGGGAAGAGACAGATGAAAAGGAAGTGAGGATATATAAAGTGCTCTCCCACATAGCAAACGTTGAATTGTCTTATTAATCCAGTCACACTTAACTGCTACCTGTTCTGTACGTTTTCTATATATCATGGCAAACGTTTGGCCTGCCTGGGATGCAGTAAGTGTAGAGAAATTGTTGTTAGCCACACATAAAATATATAACATATTCATTGTTGCTGAGTAACAAAATTTCCTCAAAAATATTTTTTAATATTTAAAAAAGTATGGCAAGTGGTCTGTGAGCTGCAAGTTGGACAACGCTCACTAAACCACATCATCGACATACATGTTTCGGTTGGCTTCTTTCAGTGTTTTCGAAAATAGGATCTCCAATTGTGTAGCTCGTGACACTTACGTTGGGATCTCTAATCACTGGTAGGTGACCCTGGTGACAGTGACTTTCTATTTAATTCAAATGTTTGGGAGTTTTCCTTCTATAATCACACTTGCTCCTGCCTCACAGTCCAAGTCCCACCTAACTATGAATCTACTTGGATAGTTTTCCTTTATCAGTAACATACATTTCCTGCCTGTTTCTTTGCAATATTTTTCTATTTATCTTTAGAAATGAGGAATCACAAGAGGCAATACGTATGCAAACTACCTTTTCCCATCACTGTCTAGAACTCAGTAATTCTGAAAAAAAAAAACCAGCTGTGATTATACAATAGCATTTTTAAAAACTGTGATGAGATAAACAATTTTTTTACCCTTTGACCAGTTAAAACACAAGGCTAAGTGGCGTGAAATACATTCACAGTGGATTCTGTGGTGTATGCCGGTGGCACGGTGGGATGTACCCTGAGAGGGCCCAGCTGCAGGGTGCAGCTTATGGGACACCCTGGGGGGGCGAGGGCCTGGATCTGCCCCAGGTGCACTCAGCACGCAGAGCAGAGGCTCAGCACACGAGCTATGGTTTAGTGTTCGCCAAGCAGCCTGCCCAAGGGCCGGTTAGAGCACACCCGGGAGTGTCTAAATGTGTTTCTTGTGCAAATGGAGGGCTACGGAGAGGTGGAGATTAGGGAGAAGTAAAAAGAATTGAGATGTATAATGTACTTGCACCAAACCTCGCGAGGAATGTAATCATTATGTACTGTGGACTTGCACTAATACAATTACAAATTGCAAAATCGATAAAATTCAAAAACGTATTGAGTAAAAGACGCATTGCCTTAATAGCCCTCTTAGAACGCACACATCCCCTCGACCTCTCGGCATCCTGAAGCAGCTCTGGAGTCCTCTTCCCTAAGTGTCTTTAGCTGCGCTGTCCGGGCTGCCTCCATGCCTTAAATCGTTTCAAAATGTTCCCCTCGTACGGTCACTTTGACTTTGGGGAGGAGCCTGAAGCCGCAAGGCGCCAAATCCCGAGAGTAGGGTGGATGAGGACACTGCGCCTGTTTAGGAGCTGCCTTGGCGCCAGCGGGCGCTGGGCAGTAGCAATCACCGTTTTCCATCCGCTGAGATCAGAGCAGGCCCAGAAGCACGGATTCTCCTGGGTCAGAAACTACGGCGGGCGCCTTTTCGGGACGAACCCTCGGCCCCTCCACTCCGGACTCCCTCCTTGCAGCCCGCACGGCTGCCTGCGAGCTGCACTCGCTTCCACCGCCAGCGGAGGGCGCCTCGGCTCTGCTGCAGGAGTCTCCACCTCTAAGTAAAATTGAAGCGATCCCTTCCAAGGGAGATTCAGGCATGGTAGCACAAGCCTGTGACACCAACGTTCTGGGAGGCTGAAGCAGGAGGATCACAAATTCCAGCTCAGGCTGGGCAAATTAGTAACCTAGTGAGGTCTGGTCTCAAAATAACAATTAACATTTAAATTTTAAAAAAAGATGTGGATGTGGCTCAGCGCGAACAATCGCCAGACAGACGGACAGACTGACACACACACACACACCCGACTCCCCCAGTCCAAGGAATCCACCCATAGGCGCCCCAGAAAGGTCGGAGGCGTTTCCCAGCACGCACGGCGTGGCCAGGGGGTCTTTTCTCGCGCTGGTGGGACATGGGCTGCCCCTCGCGGCGCTGCAGCAGCAATAGGCACTGCGTTACCCAGAAACGTTTCGGGAGGCAGAGGCGAGAGAATCGGCAGTACTTGGAGGACAGCCTGGGATACATAGCGAGTTCAAGGACAGCGTGAACTATAGAGACGCAAACGAGGGGGCGGGCGAGGGAGTACCCAGAAACGCTTGCGGCGACGCCGTGCGTAGCTCTCTGGGCGACCCTGGGCGGGGCCTCGCGTGCGGGCGTCACGTTGGGGCGGGACTTCCGGCTTCCTTCGGGCGGTCATTTTGGCCGCCTCTGCTGTCTGACCAGTAAGCTGCTCCTCTGGTGTCCCGCGCTGAGACGCAGTGACTGACCAGGGCCTGTGTGGGCGACTCCGCATGCCCGGGACGGTGGTGGTCGCCCCAGGCTCCCCAGAGTCAATGGCAGCGGCTGCGCTGACGGACCCGGCCCAGGTGAGTGCCGCTTCTCCTCCGGTGGTCGCCGCGGACCGACCCCAGCTGCGGGGACACTGAGGAGTGAGTGGCCTCCAGGTTCCCGGGACCGGGCCATGAACACGCGAGCCGAGTTGGGCTTGTGAGTCCCTGAAAGCCGCTCGGCGGAGGAGGGGGCGGGAACAGTGACGTGGGGTCTTTACACTCGCTTTCACGGCCCCACAGCTGCTAGAGGTCAGTTACTCTGGGCCCCGAGGCACAAGGCTGGACAGTCGACTCGGGCTCTGGGGCCGTGCTGGGGTCAGGGAGCACACCGTGGCCACAGGCCTCCCTGGTCTGGCTGTTCCCGCAGGTTCCCAAGCCTGCCGAGGTGCTGCGGGACCTGCTCAGGTAAGTGGAAGGCGTCCCACTCTCCCACTGCTTCAGGCCGCCTCCCATATTTTCTTCAGATTTCTGGTAACTCTAGGCTGGGGCCCTGGAGAATCACCCAGATTAGGGCCATCAAAGAAAGCTTGTCACAAGCATGCAGATTCCGGCCTACAAAATTTCTTGAAAGTGAGTGTTTAGGAACCTGTGGTCCTTTTCTTTGGCAAAGAATTGCAGACAAGAGGAGACAGGAGGCAGTCTGGGACTGAGTGCCTGTGAGATTAGGCCTCTATTGTGGAGGTAGTGAGAGTTTGGGATCAGAGGAGGGAGGTTATCTTCTCCACGTGTTGATAGGTTCTGAGTGGAAAACAGTGTGTATGAACAGAGAGGTGGTACTAATGACATCAGACTCTGGTATCTGCTCGGGTGTGGGGAGCTTGGGAGGAAGATGGTCATGAGAGTGGATATGTGGGACATAGATTGTGGATCTTTCAGAGCAACAGTGGTCATGATTTCAACAGTCTTTGTCTTGCCAGGGTAGTGTCACCTTTGAAGACGTGGCTGTGTACTTCTCTTGGGAGGAGTGGGATCTTCTTGATGAGGCCCAGAGACACTTGTACCTTGACGTGATGCTGGAGAACTTGGCACTTACATCCTCTCTGCGTAAGTCTTGTAGCCCATTCCTGTTCTCTGGGTTAGAGTCTGCCTTTCTCCTTCTCCTTGGGAGCAGCTTTGTCCTGAGAGCTGGACCATAGGCACTGTTGTTTTTCCCGGTTTCCTAGTAGGTGCTGTGGACTGGGAGCATGCTTGCTGCCCTCGCATCACAGCACCTGCATGCAAAAGTGGAATTGCTGGATGATATAGTAATTCTATTTGTAATTATTTTTGGGAGCAGCCATACTTTTATTTCACTGCATCATGTAGTACTTTTTTTTTTTTTAAACCAGTAATGCATCAAGGTTCCAGTTTGTCCACAGCCTTGTCAACACGTATTTTGTATTATTATGGTAATTGCCATCTAAACTGGTGTAAGGTAATATTTCATTGTGGTTATGGTTTACATTTCCTTGTAAATTAGTGATATTGAGTGAGATGAACTAATCGACCTTTTGTTATGTTTTCAGAAAATTTCTATTCCAGTCCCTGGGTTGTTTTTTAATTCAGGTTATTATTGACTTTTAGGAATTCTCTATATGTTTTGAATCAGTTGTGCTCCAGATCAAAGCTATGTGATTTGAAAATGTTTGCTCTGTTCTGTGGGCTGCCTTTTTATTGATAGTGTCCTTTTATGTACATGATTTTTGTTTTGATAAAATCCAGTTTGTGTGTTTTCTTTTTTTGCCTTTGCATCATTTCGAAGGAATCCTTATAAATCCCATATCATATGTTTTTACTCTATTTTCTTTTAGAGTTTTATAGTTTTAGCTTCAACTGTTAGATCTTTGATCTGTTTTTTTGTTTGTTTGGTTTGGTTTGATTTGATTGAGATTGAGTTTTTCTGTGTTAAGACAGGGTTCACCTCTGTGGCCTAAGCTGATCTTGGGCTGAAAGTGATCATCCTCCACGTGTTGTAAGAATGCACCACCATGTCCAGCTTGGTCCATTTTGAGATAATTACTGTATATGAGGTCAGATTAAGTTCCAATTTTATTCTTTTACATGTAGATAGTCAGTTTTTCTAGCCTTATGTATTAGATGGTATGCCCTTTTAGTCTTGGCCCCCTTTGTTGAAAATTATTGGCCAGACATTTGAGAGTTTATGTTTGGACTCCATTCCATCATTGTCTTTATGGAAGTACAACACTTAATTGCCATAATTTTGCAATAAGTTTTGATCTTGTTCAAGATCATTTTAGCTATTCAGTGACTCTTGAATATGAATTTTCGGATGTTTTCTGTTTTCCAAAAAAGGAAAAAATATTATTCAGGTTTTGATGGATATTTCATTCAGTCTGTAGATCACTTCGGGGTACTATAAACATCTTAATATTAACATGGGATATCTCCCTATATATTTGTTTGCGGTATTTGTTAGCTATAATTGTTTTTTGGTCCAATCTTTAGGGTTTTCTACACATGTTACATGTGAACAGAAATAATTTTGCTTTTTTGTTTTTTTTTTTTGGCCATTTTGATCTATTTTCTTTTTCTTCCCTAATTACCATGACTAGATCTCAAAAACTATTTGGAATGGATGCAGGCAATCTTGTCTTGTTTTTGCTCTTCCAGGAAGTTTTTGTCTTTCAACATTTTGTGTAATTGTAGCTGTGGGTTCTTTTCTGTGACTTTTTTTTAAATGTTAAGTTCATTTCTGTATACCTGGTTTGCGTAGAGGTTGCCTCATTGCAAAGATGTTGAAAGTCTAGTGGTTTTGTACATCAGTTGAGGTGATCATGTGCGTTTTTCCCCTTGCCTTTTCTTTTGATTGATTTTCTTAGGTTGAAGCATCCATGTATTGCAGGAGCAAATTGTTTGGTCAGTGTATAATCCCTTTAATATGCTCCATAATTCAGATATTTGGTAATATTTTGTGGATAATTTTTCTTCTCTCTCTTTTTTTTTTTTTTTTTTTTTTTTTTTGGTATGGGGGATTGAACTCGAGTCCTTGTGCTTGTGAGACAGGCAGTGGAACCACTGAGCTAAATCCCCGGCTGTGGATAATTTTTATATCAGTCAACAAGGATTGTGCTTTTTCTGTTTTGAAATCAAAATATTCTTGGCCTTATACAATATAGTTAGAATTCTTGCCACAGTTTGGGTGTTTGCTTAAATTCATCAGTGACGCCACCAGATCCAAGGATTTTCTTTGTTGGTCAGTTTTTTTCCATTACTGGTTCAGTTTTCCCACTATTTATTAATGTTTTTAGGTTTTCTATTTCTTCATGACTCAGTCTTGGTAGGTTTGTATAACTGGGAATTTGCCTGTTCTTTCTGTTATAGAGTCACTTTGTGTTTCTGTGGAATTGGTAGGAATTCCCCCCACTTTAATTTATGTAAAGGTTCATCAATTTTAGTGACCATTTCAAAGAACCACTTTTCAATTTCATTGATTTTTCTGTATTGTTTTCTCTATTGTACTTTTGGCTTATTTTTTTTCTTTTTTTAAAATTAGTTTTGTGTTTAATTATTTTTAGGTCTTTAAGGTGTAAAGATAGACTGATGAATGAAGATCTTCCTTTTTTGATATGTTTACAGCATGTATTTCCCCAAACATTGCTTTTGCTGCATCCCAAAAGTTTAGTTATATTGTGCTTTTATTTTTATTCAACTGTATTTTCTAATTTCCCTTATTTCTTTGCCTATTAAAGATCATGATGCTTGATTTCTGCATATTTGTAAATTTTATTTTTCTTCTCTCACTTCCAACTTTTACTCCATTGTAGTTAGAGAGTATACTTTGATGTAAAAAAAAATGAGGATTAATAGGTGTCCTTACATGGTCAATCTTGAATGTCTTAGGTACACTTGAAAGCTATGTATATATTGCTGTAGTGGGGTGGCGTACTCTCTTTATATTTATTGGTTTACTTGGTTTATTGTATTATTTAGTTCCTTTATTTTCTCGCTCTTCTCTCTGGTTGGTCTGTCTGTTACTAAGATTGGGGTGTTACTATCTCTAGTTGTGATTGTAGAGCAATTACGATTGTATGTTTTTCTCCCTTCAGTTCATTCATTTTTTTTCTTTGTATGTTTTGATTATATTAATTGGGTAAATAAAGCAATGTCCATCTTTATGTCTTGTAATCTTTTTTGATTTAAAGTCTGTATTGTCTGATATTAATATAGCCATCCTTGCTGTCTTTAGGTTACTATTTAAATTGAATGTCTTTCTCTAAGCTGTCATTTTCAACTTATTTGTTTCTTTTAATCTAAAGTGATAGTTGGATCATGGTTGTTTTCTTTTTGTTTTTTAACCCATTCTGCTAATGTGTGTAGAGTTTAATCCATTTACATTTAGAATAATCACTAGTAAGGAGAGACTGACTCCTGTTATCTTGCTATTTGTTTTCTGTATGCTTTATAGCTTTTGTTTATCTCTAATTTCTTACATTGCTACTTTTGTGTCCAGTTCATTTTTTTTCACAGCAAAAAATTCTAATCCCTTGTCATTTACTTTGTGAACTTTTTTTTTGTAGTTACCATGGGAATTATATTTTGCATCCTATTTTTAATGCTCTAATTTGAATCTATACCAGCTTGACTCCTAACATTTTCCTGTGTATTGTTGAGAGCTGAGTCGTTCTGGGCCAATGTTAGCTGCTCTTATGGTCTGTCCTTCCCTGAGGATTTGCACTATGCTGGTCCAGTTCCTCAATGGGGACCAGGAGAAGACACCTCCATGCTTCCACAGGATGTTCATGACTCCATCCGTAAAAAGATGGATTCAGAGAGATCCTGGCCAACAGGATGGCAGGACATTTGGACTGTTTTCAACTAGGAACCTGTGATTTTGACCAGTGTTTTGATGTCATTAGCAGTTGCAATTCACTATTACTTTCTCTTCTCTGTTCTTGACAGTTTATCCACTTGTCATTTCTGCTTCTTGTCATTTTTATTTTTACTTCCACCCCAGGGCAAATCCCTACCTGTCTGTAATCTGTATCTTGTGTATTCCTCGCGCAGCTTTCTCTGTTTGTTTTATAATACTGTGTCCTGAAGTATACATATATCCTCTAATAGTTCCTGAACACCAGTTACTGTTTAAGTCACATTTTTTCTGGGTCTTCATTTGTAGTTCATAGCATCACATGTCACCAGCTGATACAGTCCAGCTAAAACCAGTTAATAAGGAAATGAGTTGTAGAAAAAGCCTTTTACCCTGGACCATTCCTCCTCTTTATATCTTGAGTCTGGGAAGGCCTGCTCTCCTCTGTGACCTTAAGGGCCTTGTATTGTAGAACAGCTGCTTCCACAACCAAAGCCCAACTTCCTTTTCCTGAAAACAATCCCATGCACTGGCTCTTTCCTGTACCAGATTGTGTGTGTGTGTGTGTGTGTGTGTGTGTGTGTGTGTGTGTGTGTGTTTTATAGAGAGCAGTTCACTGTGGCCCATAAGTCAATGTGAATAGACTTTCTTGAGCATGGAGATAATAGAAAAATCTCCATAAACAGTCAGGGAGATATTGAGTTGGCCTCATGGATTTGGCCTGTACTTATATATAGAGAGAGTATTATAACATCAGGTGGTGTTATGGTAACCACATCTTCAAGTTATCAGTACAATAATGAAAAATATTAATTTTGCAGTTAAAAACGTTAAGCTATTTAGTTTTTATCTGACAGTTGTTTATAAATTATGGAATAAAGGGATATTTTAGAAAATTCAAGTAAGACAGTGAATTCCTATCGTCAGTGAACTATAAAATAAAAGTTACATTGACATCTGGTGATTATGTACAAAAGAACATAGGTTTTACCAAATCTGGCCATCTTTTCTTTTCACAAATTTCACTCCTTTTCTGATAGGCTTGGCTAAACTCTTCACCAAGAATATCAATATCATCTTCTGTTTTAAAAACTCCTTTAGGGAGATATCCTAGTAATTTATAGCATATTCTTGGAGAAGTTTTAGCCTGTCTTCAATAATCGCACTGATACATCCTTGTCTTTGCTGCAACTGCCATTCTTCAAGTTCATGTTGCTTGTCTGCAAGAAACTGGTTACAACACTCTTCAGTAAGTTTTTCCCTGCCCTTCTGTGTTCCAGTTGCTTCATTCTTTGTTTCTGAGCATTCATTAATTCTGTCCCATCTTCTTCAGCAAGTTTAGCTAGCATAGTTTTTCTAAAGACCTCCTCTTCTTTTTTTAGCCTGTTGTACTAGTTCTTTCAAGGCCATTTGTTCCTCAAAATCTTACCTCTTTTTGCTTTCTCAGTTTCTCTTCTGCTTCTTTTATTTTCCTCTTATAAACTTAGGCTGCTTCTTCCTGGTATAATTCTTGTCGAACTTGTTCCAAATCTTCATGCTGTCGCAGCATTTCTTCCAATTTCTGAGTCAGCTTATTTGCAGCTGTAGTTGTTTCCCCTCAACTTCTTGAACTTTTGCCATCCTTTCTTCTCTTTGCTGCTGCATATTGGCAAATTCTATGATTTTCTTGTTTCCTCTTCCATCTCCTCAAGTTTCTTTTTTTTCCACAGAGCCTGCTCTTTCTGGAACTCTTAAGTGCACTACCAAATTGCAGTGTACTTCCAAATTTTTTCTAAATTTTGTTCCCTCTCTAATTGATCTTCATATATTTTCCTAACGGTTTCGTCATTTGTAAATTTTTTTTTCAGCAACTGCTTATAAGTTTCCTGCTTTCTTTTTTCTTGTTTTTCAAGTTGTTTCTCTAAGTCAAGATAGTATTGCGTCTTCTCTTTGTTTTGTTTGTCCTCTAGAGCATTCTTCTCCTTTATTACTCTCTTGTGCTCTTCCATCATGGTTTTGATTATTTCAGCATCATGTCTCATTTGCTCACATTTAGTGGCATCCTTTTCAGCAATCTGGGCTGCCCTCACTTTATTCATGTGACTCTTAATTTCTTCTCTAGCTCTCTGAACTCAATACTGTTTTCTCTTTCTGCCTCATTTTTTCATCTTTTAGATTTTCATGTTAGTCTTGCCAATTCTGCAGCCAATTTTTCTTCTTGTTCAAGCTGGAGTTTCCTTAATCTCTTGTTTTTTACTGTTTTTCTGGATGGCTTCTTCCATATCTAACTCAAACTGCTCATCCTGTGATAATGTAAGGAGTCTATTGTACTGAACATATTCATCATTTTAATTCTGCACGGTTTTGTTTCTGCTGGGTATAGTGCTGCATGCCTGTAATCCCAGCACTTAGGAGGCAGAGGCAGGAGGATCACCACAAGTTCGAGGCCAGCCTGGCCTACATAATGAGTTCACGGCCAGCCTGAACTACAAAGGGAGACCCTGCCTCGACAACCGCCCCCCAAAAAAGTTTTATTCCTGACTTGATTCTCCATCTTTTTAGTGCTTCCATATGCAATTTTTTGCAGTAGTTTTCTTTTTTGTTTGTTTGTTTGGTACCAGGGATCAAACTCTGTACCTTGTACTTGTGTGACAGGCAACGGAACCACTGAGCTAAATCCCTGGTCCATTTTGCAATAGTTTCGATTTACTAATTTTTGATGCCTTTCACTAAAGCTCATAATTCTCGTCTTGGAAACCATCTTGGCTGACAAAAAGTTAGGTTCCTCCATTCAGGTTCCCTAAGCAACTAACTTCCTCAGATGTGTTTTTGTGGTCATGCTGACCCGTCCTAGTAAAGGCAATGTGTACTTCATCCTTACTTTTTTCCTTTCAGGTTGTTCATGTGGAATGGAGCATGAAGTGGCACCTTCTGAGCTGGGCCTTTCTGTGAGGTCATCACAGGTTAGGACTCCCAAAGAAGGGTCATTTTTCCAGAATGCCTATACTTGTGAAATTTGTGGCCTGATTTTGAGAGACATTCTGCACTTGGCTCAGCACTATGGAACATATTGTGGGAAAAAACCATACACCTGTGGGAAACAATTCTACTTCACTGCTAATCTTCCCCAGCCCCAAAGGCAATACATTAAAGAGACACCTGTTGGAAGCTTTGTGGACAGAACCTCATTTATAAAGAGCTGCATGTTCCATGTGTCAGGGAAGCCTTTTACTTGCAAGGAAGTTGGGAGGGGCTTCCTGGCCAGCATGGGATTTCCCTGTCCACAAATCACTCACATAGTGGAGAAACCAAGTAACTACCAGGTGGTCTTTCACAGTGGGAAAAATCATCATACCTTGGAAGGATGCAAAAAAACCTTCAGCCACTCAAACACACTGGTTCAGGACCAGAGAGTCCTTACCAGGAAAAGGCTTTTTGAGTGCAGCAAGTGTGGGAAAGCCTGTACACGAAGATGTAATCTCATTCAACACCAGAAAGTCCACAGTGAAGACAGGCCTTATGAATGCAGTGAGTGTGGAAAATTCTTTACCTATTATTCCAGCTTCATTATCCATCAGAGAGTTCACACGGGAGAAAGGCCTTATGAGTGTGATGAATGTGGGAAATCCTTCAGTCAGATCTACAGTCTCAACAGCCATAGAAAAGTTCACACTGGAGAAAGGCCTTATGAATGTGGGGAATGTGGGAAATTTTTTAGCCAAAGGTCCAACCTCATTCAACATCAGAGAGTTCACACTGGAGAAAGACCTTATGAATGCAGTGAATGTGGGAAATCTTTTAGCCAGAACTTTAGCCTCATTTACCACCAAAGAGTACACACTGGAGAAAGGCCTCATGAGTGCAGTGAGTGTGGGAAATCCTTTAGCCGAAGTTCCAGCCTCATTCACCACCGAAGACTTCACACTGGAGAGAGGCCATATGAATGCAGTAAGTGTGGGAAGTCCTTTAAGCAAAGCTCTAGCTTCAGTTCACATCGGAAAGTCCACACAGGGGAAAGGCCTTATGTGTGTGGAGAATGTGGGAAAACTTTTAGCCATAGCTCCAACCTTAGGAACCACCAGAGAGTTCACACTGGGGAAAGGCCTATTAAGTGCAAAGAATGTGGAAAATCCTTTAGCTGCAAATCTAATCTCATTAAACACCTGAGGGTTCACACTGGAGAAAGGCCTTACGAGTGCAGTGAATGTGGGAAGTCCTTTAGTCAAAGTTCTAGCCTCATTCAACACCGGAGAATTCACACTGGAAAAAGACCTTATCAGTGTAGTAAATGTGGAAAGTCCTTTGGCTCCAAATCTGTCCTCACTCAACACCAAAGAGTTCACACTGGAGAAAGACCTTAGGTATGTATGGAACCCACATTCTTTGTACTGTCATTACACTGGAATGTAATGACCACCTGGGAGCCATCCACCTGAATTGAGCCCTCAAGATCTGAAGATGTGGTGAGAGTCCCCTTTAGTTCTAGGTCCATAGAAGCTTTAAGCAGCTGTGTTAAACTTTGTAACCTGTGCAAGGGCCTATGTCACTGTTTTGAGGCAGAGGCTATTTCACTTCTCCACTTACAAGTCTACATGGTGCATCTGTCACCACCCCAGCGTGTACAGAGGAGCTGGCTCCTCCTTCCCATTTGCTGGATGAAATCATGAGAAGTCTGAGCCCTCCTTCCTGTTCTGCAAGTTAGGTCATGAACTTGACCTAGGTAGTACTAGAGATACAGGTAAGTAAATGTGTTTGGGCAGCTTGTCAAGAAGAACTCTTCTGACGGATTTTTTCCAACCTCTAAGTCACCAACCTGGAAACTACCTGCCTGTACTGTTTTGATTTTTTGTAATAAAGTCTTCATTATTTAAGTTACTTTAGTCTTGGAATTGTGTTCACTGTGTGAGATATCTTCAAAACAGTAAACACCTTTGTGTGTGTGTGCAGGGGGATGTAATTCAGATAATTTGGTACCTCAGAGACAGGAGTAATATGAGAGTGTAACTCTTCCCTGATTTGGCCTCTAGGCTTCCTAAGTTGTGGATTGAATGCCAGAACTTCTTGTCTCAGGGAACACATTGAGGAGGCAGGAAGTAGTAAGAACCTCTATTGTTTCTGGGAACAAGACATATAAGGTTTAGATTTCTTTTTCTTTTTCTTTTTTTCCTTGTGTCTTGTTTTCTTTGCTTGTTGCTTACACAAGATGCACATAGTGCCCTGCACCATAGAGTACAGTGTCTACCCTAGGTTATGCAAAGGAGTCAGGTGCCTGGATACCCATGATTCAGTAAGCTTATAATACTTCAAGATTATGGGAGCCAGAGAGAATCTTAATAGGTACAAAAATAGTGGATTAATGAGGAGTGATGGAGACATCAGCAAGGTACATGCACCTTGTTCCTTGTAAAAATGTTCAAGTAATTGTGTTGGATATGCACAAAGATTCTCATGGTTTGCAGGGAGGTATATCTGGTCTATAGCTGAGGTCATTGTCAGAAAAAAAAACTGGAAGTTCCGTGTATTCATTCCAGTATATTTTGGAATCTTTTACGGGTTGGAAACAAACCTAGAGAGAAGGAAGATGGATTACTCTAATGAAGTGGCTTTGTGGCCTAATGATCATCCTATGTGGAAGTGAACTGCATTACTCACTAATACTTGCTACCACTGAGGCAAGTTTGCCCCTGCAAGGTTATCAGGAAAGAAATGGAGTGAATTCTGGGTTACCAAACCTTCCAGTAAGCCACTAGACCATCATTGTAATTATTACAGTTAGCATACTGGTCACTTCTAGTTTACCTTGTCCCCTTTTTTAACCTCTTCCATCCTTTACCTTCAAATATCTATTCATTTTCTTTCACTTATATAATAGATTTTATTTTCTAGAATTTTGTATGACTTAAGGCAAAATTTTTTTCTAGTTTCATTTATGATACATAACAGATTGTTTCAATGCTTGTATGAGTTGCTCCTGGTTTTTATTATCGAGTAGACCATTTTCTATGGGTTTAACATTTGTTTAACCATATGTTTATGAACATTTAGGTTATTTTGTGTTAATGACTCAAAGTGCAATTCCTGAGACACAGGATAAGAGGATGTTTAACGTAAGAAACTCCTATGCCTAACTGAATCTAAGTGGTTGTTTGCTTTTGCCTAAGATTATGAAAATTGCATTTCTTCTCCTTTGCCAATAACTGGTCTATTTTTTACAAGTGTGCAGTAGTTTTAGCTGCATTTTTGTACTGATTTTTGATGTTGGACTTCTCATGGCCAGTTTCAGACTATCAAAATAGTATCACTGAATGGAGTTGGAAGAGTTGTAGGAAACATAGCATTCTGTTTTCACCATTGTTATCCAGCAATGCAAGTAAACTGTAGAACTTAGAGTTGCAATGCAGTAAATTGACTTAGAAAGTACAAATTTTGAATATTTGCTATAAAATAGTTTAATAAAGGTATAATTGCAAATGCAGGGCCAGGGAATTAGCTCAGTGGTTCTGCTGCCTGCCTCACAAACACAAGGTCCTGAGTTCAATCCCCAGGACCCCCCCACAAAGTGCATATACTGCCCATGTTTAAAATATCATTTTGATGTTTTTACCCTTGAAATTTTTAATTTAAAATGAAAGACAACCTATAAGTTGAATATGTGGATAAATTATTCATTTAAATATGTCAATAGGTCAAGAAACAAACAGGCAAGACATTTGAAATACCAGAAGTTTTTGCAAAGAGAATCAGCTGCCTTCCTCACAAAGCATCAGGTAGAATGATCAGTGGATATTTCCTTGCAGATAAGGCTAAGAAAGTATGGTGTGCAGTTGTACAGCAGAGTGACTATAGATAGCGATTGTGTTATGCATATAAAAAAGAAAGTGTTTAGACTGTTTTTGCCTTTTCAGTAGTAAATGTTAGAGAAGATACTTAAGTTTAACTTGATGTGCTGCATATGCATGTATCAGACAACATGATACCCCATTATATGTACAATTTTTATGTTTTTAATGTTAAAAATTAATAAAAAGTGACATTGGAGTGAGATGAAAGTTGCTGACATTTTATTTTGAAATAGGAGTCAGATTCCATTTTCAGTATGAAATCTTAAATGATGGAAGAGCTATCAGTAATAAATAACAGTTCAGAGTTTGGTGTTCAAGGGATAATTTTAATAAATTTGAAATGTTCAGAGGTGCCATATTTATATATTAAAATACTGTTTCACTCTAGACCAGTGGGATAAACCTATGGCACATGTACCACAGTAGGGTGTTTGTATCATTGAAAGCTCTACAAGGCTCACCATCACTGCTAGGCGTTCTTTTTTTTCTTCTTTTTTTTTGGTACCAGGGATTGAACTCGGGACCTTGTGCTTGCAAGGCAGGTGGCAGCACCACTGAGCTAAATCCCTGGCTAGGCATTCTTAATACCGTCTGTATTTACCAGGACAATTGTTACCCCTAATTTCTAATACCACTTAGTGTACATACATTATAATTTATTGAGAATCACATTTCAGCTGACTGTATTTTAAATTTGGTAAATTCTGTAATAAAGCACAGATAGCACTAGTGTTTTGGAGAAGGAAATGGCTGCACGTTTTCTCCTCGTAGATAGAAGGCTGGATCTCAGGAGCGCATCTCCATGACATTGTTAGCTCGTGGAGTAGGAGGAATGGAAAAGACTGAAGCCTATTTAAAGTAATGGTCTTAATCCATACACAAGGGAGACTTTGTGATCTCATCACCTCCTAAAGGTTCCATTGTACCACTATTGCACTGGTTATTTGCAATGAATTTTTGAGTGGATATAAATATTGAAACCACAACAGCATCTAAGAAAAGCCTGGGAAAACTGCACAATGAACGTAAAACCTATAAGCAACCCTTTCTTGACTATATCTTTCCTTCTTTAGGGCAGAATAGGGCCCCAGTGCTCCTGGTTGTGTTGTACCAAACAACCCCTGGTATTGGAAAATTACCCTCATGCTCAGGTGGAAACCAAGACGTGTTTAGGACACAAAGGTTCTGACTTCCCCCAGACCTTGGTTTCACCTACAGATAAAGCTGTAGGCAGCATCCAGAATATAACTGTCCAGGAAAAGTATACTTTAAAGACAAAACAATGACTATTTTAGAAGAAAAAAGAATTCATCACCAGCACGCCTCTAACATCAAAAACATTAAAGGAAATATGAGGCAGAAACAAAGGGAAAAATAGAGCCAGACTGGATCTACTCAATGAAACCAAAGTGGAAGAAATAAGTTGTATGAGTAAATATAAAAGTACATTCACTACACATTTTCAAATAGCCTCATAAGGTAATTACAGCATAAATAGTAAAGAATTGTAAGGTTAGTGGTATGTATATATACTGCTATAAAATGTCCCAAAATCACAAAAAGATGGAACAGGGAAAGAATTATTGTGTTTTAAAATTCAAATAGTTTAACACTATTTGAGAGTAAAAGTATAATAAGCTCACAACTTTTTTGTATAATACTAGAGAACAAGGGGTACTCTACTACTGGTTGAGCCACATCCTTAGTCTTATTGAGATGGGGTCTCCGTGTCCCAGCCTGAACTCAGACTTGTGATCCTTCTGCTTCAGCCTACCTTAGTTCTGAAATTACAGACAAACCGCTATGCCCACTCCTAGCCCATTTTAAATCCAGCTAGATAGCTACATAGATACATTGATGGATGGGTAGATGACAGATAAAGATATTTATGCTTTATTAATCTTACAAGGTTGAGTATGTCTAATATATATCCTAGTGGAAATTATCAGGAATGAAAGGCTCAATTGACAAGTAAAAATTACTAATATAATTTACCACATTAATAGATTCTATAGTAGGATCATTTCACTGATGTATTAAAAGGAATTTATAAAATGCAAGTCAGTGTAAGATCAAAATTCTTATAAAATAGATTTTCTCAAACATATATCTGTGACAAACTTACAGCTAACAGGCTTAGTAGTAGAAATCTGAGAGTTACCCACTCATGCTAGGAATCAGGCCAGAGGCCACTCTTCCATATCTGCTTAATCGCTGTACATAAGTTCAAACCCATTGAACATAAGCAATACAAAGAGAAGAAGGTGGTGTACGAGGGATAAAATACTATATTTAAATAGGAAATAATTACAAAAGTCCTAATTTAGCTACTAAAAATCAGAGATTTAAGTTTAGCAGGGAAAAGGTCAATATACAGATTTTTCTGTTTCTATGTACTGCCAATAAACTTGGAAAATAAAACTCAAAATATAAGAATTATACTTTTAGGAATATCAACTGAAATATTTAGACATTTAAAAAAATACTCAAAATTATAAACAAGTTTCTACAATACCCAAAACACCTAAATAAATAGGGGAATATGTCTATCTTGACTCAAACAGCCCAATATCTTAAAATTTCAGTTCTTTCATAATTCCATTAAAATCATAACTATTTTCTGGAAATTAAATGAATTCTAAAGCATATAGAGAGATGCAAAAGATCTGGAATAATTCAAAACAAAAAATAGAATAAACCTAGGCTTTAAAAATCTGATTTCAAATTTTACTATAATGAAAGAGAAGCTGTTTAGGAAACAAAACCTTGGTTCGTGTAATAAAAATATAACAATGAAATTTCATATAAAATGAATTTATGCCAGACCTGGTGAGTTATACCTCTAATCCCAGCATCCTGGCAACCTGAGGCAGGAAGATCACAGGTTTGAGCCGAGTCAGTAATTCAATGACTAGGGAAGATCCTGCCTCAAAAATTAAAAAAAAAAAAAATTAAAAAGTACTTGGGATACAGCTCATTGTGAAGTCCCTGGGTTCATGCCCCAATAGTATTAAAATAAAAAAAGATGAATTTAGGGCTGGGAATTTAGCTCAGCGGTTCGGTGGCCTGACTCGCAAGCACAAGGACTGGAGTTCAATCCCCGGTACCCCCCCGCCAAAAAAGATGAATTTATGTGCACCAAGGGCCAAGCTAGACAAAAGATGGACTCTGGCTAACTAGTATACCTAGCCTTTCTCAAAAACTGCTAACACATCTGATGTTACTTAAGAAACATCCTGGGTTTCAGTGGCTGGGATACCACACTCTACTATCTTAATGGCATTATTTGTTGTATGGAATTTAGGATGTCTACCACAGTCACCCAACAGACAAAATGGCAGTTACAACCAACATGGCTGTGGTCAGGTCAAGTTGGATCCTGCACAGGACACGATTTCAGGATTCCAGTCAGCTCAAATCCGTTCTCTTTGAGCCTAAGATCCATGATACTGATTTCTCTGGGATAAAATGTCTCTCTCTCTCTAGAATCTCACCCAATTCTCAATTCAGCTGCATTTCCATAAAGTGCCACATTCTATTATATCAGAATAAATATTCCCTAATGATGGCTCTGACAGCACTGCTAGCACACACACACACACACACACACACACACACACACACACACACACACACATGCAAAAGCACTAAATTAGAGAAACTTGGGAATTTCCCTTCTAATTCAATAGTATAATGAAATTTAGAAAGATTCAATAAATTAAATTACTGATTTCACTTTATTCTCCATAGTCTCACTGTTACTTTCACTTTCAAGATCATAACCAGTGAAAAGCTGACCTTTGGAGTGGGAGCGTCCAGGGTCAACAGTGATGGCCTCCAACATTTTTCTTGTTCATTTCATTGATACCATTGAATTGTTATTGGTGTTTACCCTGATTGAAAACACCTCTCACGGGCCCTGACTCGTTATGTTATCCCCACCAGCATCTTCTTCACGTACTTCTCTAAGACCAGAAATAGTCAAGAGATGTGGAATTCACATTAAATATGAATAACCCAATCTACTCTCATGAGACTCTCCATCACTGCAGATTTTTGGTTTGAATGTTCCCAGATCTAGGGTCATGGTTCCTCACCTGCACATACAGGGAATACACACTCCTGCCTCCTCATGTTCTCTCATTCCTGTCCTGTCTTTTTCTCCTTCACTCTTGTGACTCTTTCCACAAAACTCATGGAAATCAAGCAGGGTGTGAAAACCACTGAATTCAGCTGACTCTCAAAGCTGCTTGCAACCATTAGAATTTACACTGTTAGTGAGCTCTTTCCTCTAGAGCAGTGTTCAGAAAGGTACAGTGGGGCTGAGACTCCTGACCCTGCACTGTGTGATGGGCAGGTCTTTAGGGGATGGACCATGCTGTGAATTGAACCCAGGGCTTCATGCGTGCTATCCCCATGCTCTATCACTGCCTTAAACCCTCGGGCCCTAAAATTTAAAAAAAAACAAAACAAACCAAAAACAAAGATTTTTAAAAGAAATGAAAAACAATTATCAACATGAAAAAGTAGACTTCACGAGTAGATTATGGGCAATTGTGTGGAGGCGGCCAACTTTCATGACCATATTTTGACATTGTGCACCATGACTATCAGCTGCCTTTCTTCCGTTAGGCATGACTGGCTCTCCTCAGTGAATGTATTCACATTGGTTCTCTATGTGGTGCTACTCTTCTTGAGATTCTTCTAGTATTGGCTCTACACTAACATAGATATTCCTGCTTAAGTTTCGCAATCTTCTTTACCGTTGCTCTGTGTTGTTGGATCCATGGAAATCCATCACACATAGGCAGACCATGGATTTGTCAAGAACAATAGAGGAGATAGAATGGAGTCATCCTTGCCTGTGTTTTTCATCCTACCAAAAATATTTTCAAAACAGTCAGTAGCTTTGTTGGCTTTTTCAGGCAAATGTGGCTTTAATTTGTGAAAAGCTGGATTTTCACCAGTTGGAAGAAATTCTCATGCAGCCAAATAATTTATTTTTATTTTGTATGTGATTCCTTCTTGCGGGGATGGTTAGAGACAGGGTCTCACTATGTAGTTCAGGCTGTCCTTGAGTTCCCTATGTAGTACAGTCTCAAATTCATGCCAGTCCTCTTACCTCAGCCTCCCAAGTGCTGGGATCACAGGCATGCGCCACCGTGCCCAGTGTATTTTCAAGTCAAAATTTTCTTTGTTGCTATATCGCATGGTCAGTGCCTTCCCCAGAATTTAGCTTTCTAGCACATTTATATATTTTTTTCACCACAAAAATGGCAGTGTCAGAAATTTGAGCTTTCAGAATTTTAGCATTTAACATTTTATTTGTTTTGGGGGAGGGTTTCAGACAGGGTCTGTGTAGTTCAGACTGGCCTTGAACTCACTATGTAGCCTAGATTGACCTGGAACTCTCAGGGATCCTCCTGGCTCAGCCTCCAGAGTTCCGGAATTACAGTTGTGTGTGTGTCACCCCACCTGGCTGTTTGAGATTTTGTTTTCAGGATGTGACTTCTGTGATTTTAGTTTAAGGCTTTTAATCTTTTAAGATTCGAGATCATGGCATTTGGGATTATGATCACTATTGTTTTCCAGGGGTAAAGTACTGGGGGTAAGACTTCAACATGTGAATCTTGGAGACACATTTCAACCCATAACCATCAATTATGCCAAGAAATGTAGGTGGAGATAAACTGTGTGACCAAGAAAGGGATTTTTAAAAAAGACAAACCAAACTTTTTTTTTCTTTTTTTTTTTTGAGACAGCATTATGCTTTATAGTTCAGGCTGGCCCTAAACTGAGTAACTCAGGTTGGCCTCAAACTTGAGGCGATACTCCTGCCTCAGCGTCAGTGCTAGGATTACAGGCGCGTGCCACCATGCCTGGCTTCAAACTAATCTTAGTCTGGCAACATTTTTCCAGAAATATTTCTAATCATAAGAAATTTTTTTATAGCAGGGGGAATGAACTAAGGCTGTGTTGAGCTACATTCGCAGTCCTTTGTAGTTTTTCATTTTTGAGATGGGGCCTTGCTGAATTATAGAAGGGCGCTACCACACCCAGGTGGAAACAAGAAGGCAAATGAATGTAAAATGCCTTGAAAGAGCCGGGCGTGGTGGTGCGTGCTTGTAATCCCAGAGGCTGAAGCAGGAGGATCACGGCGAGTTCAAGGCCAGCCTGGGCTACGTAGAGACCCTGTCTCAAAAACCACAAAAGCTAAGATTGCTTAAAAGGCAAATCATGCCTAGAACTCCTTTGATACATATTTTCATGACAGGAATGATCATGAAATCTCCTCCCTCATTCTATGAGAAGAAGGAGATGTCTGTTAAATGCAGCAGGGAATCCCTGTAGGTTATGGAGAGCAAGGGAGTTTGACCAATACATAGCAGTGTGTTTAGAGGATCCAAGGTGTGATCCTCATGAGGTTGCATTAGCTTTCTGTGGCGATCAAATACCCAATGGAAGGAAGATATCCAGAGTACGGTTCACGGCAGGGTGTGTTCGAACAAAGTTTCTTGCCTCTTGGCAGCCAGGAAGCAGAGAGAGAAAAAGAACCAGAGAGGAAGGGAACCCCTCCCCTCGGGGGCTGCGGCCTCATCTGTCCCTGGACAGAGTCCCTCATCTGAGCTGCGCTCATGCAGGAGAGAGAACACTGACCTGAGCTGCTACATTTGCAATTCATAAATCTGAGAAAAACAAACCAACCAACCCAGGTTTGTAGTGAACCACTGGGCTAGAATTTATGTGAGATTAATGCTGGACTTGGGGGTCCCACTTCGTACGAAAGTTGTTACTTTCCAGTGCAGAAAAGAGTAATAATGTGCGCGGGCGGGGCATCTAATAAGATGTTAGAGACCGGGAGTGGCAGTAATTCCAGCAGCAGATGAGTTCCATCCAATCACGCGCATCAGGCTGTGTATAAGGGAGCTGCAGCGGGATCGCAGCAGGTTACCCCGGAGCCAGCCGGGAGCCAGCTACTTCTCTGCTTGGTGTAGAGCCCAGGACTGCACCCTTTGACTTCTACTGAGACAGAGGTGAGCGTCCGGACTGGAGGGAAACTCCACAGCTGTGCTTGTGTTAGTTACAGACTTATGGGTGCTCTGGTCTTCTGTGACAACTGGTTTGGCTCAAAGGGCTAGATGTTGTAGACTCTGTGTTAAGTCCTGGAATTACTGAAAGAGGCTTCTGGGTAAATATTTGAATATGGCTTTGGTATCTCACTAATGTCATGTTTTCAATGGTTGTTTTCGCTACGTAGTTCAGGCTGGCCCTGTAACTTACTCTGTAGCCCAGGCTGGTCTTGAACTTGCAGTAATCCTCCTGCCTCAGCCTCCCAGACTGCTGGGATTACTAGCGTGTGCCACGATGCCCAGCTAATGATTTGTTTTTATTGTGTCTTTTTTCCCACTTTTGTGTGTGTGTGTGTGTGTGTGTGTGTGTGTGTGTGTGTGGTAGCGGAGACGTAGCGCAGGACCTTGTGCTTTCGAGGCAGTAGTGGCACTGCTGAGCTGAGTCCCTGGCCCTCATTTTTATTGTCTAATGGAAGTATTGGTCTGTGTTAGATCAGAGTGAAGGTGGTAACTAAACTTTAAAATGTGACTATCAATACAGTAAATTTCGTGGATGTGTTCCAAAACCTGCACGGATACCTGAAGCCAGGGATATACTGAGCCTTACATATACTTGGCTTTGTTCCTGCCGCAGATCTTAGTGTTATCTGAGTACTACGTTGTCTTTGCCTACTAAGTCAAATACTTCCACATTTTCATTTAAAGGGAACACTTTATGCGTACTCTTTGCCATATCTGAACCACTGGCGTAGCTGTTCTTGCAGTTGGGGCTATTATTGAAAAGAGTAAGAGGTACTTGAAGGCAAGTAGGTTGTTGCTTGACAACTGAGATAGTAATTGAAAGGGCTGTTTAGTGACTAATAAACAGGAAGCCTCTATAGCACAGATTCACTTAAAATAGTCTGATTAAGTCCAGGCAGAATAGAAGGGGACAACGCAAGATTTTCACCGTGCTACTCAGAATAGCTTGGAACTAAAAAGCTATGAATAATTTATTTTTCTTTCTTTTTTTTTTTTCCACTGTTTTTTGAGACAAGATCTTGCTATGTATTTCAAGACAGCCTTGAACTCATATGTAGCCCAGACTGGCCTTGAACTCGAAGCAGTCATCCTGCCTTGGCCTCCTGAGTGCTGGGATTACAGGAGTGTGCCAACACGCCTGGCTTCATTTTCCATTTAATAGTTTCAGATCATGGCTGATGACTGGAACAAAGGAAGGCAAAGCAAAGCGTTGGTTATGAGGAGACCGCTGTATTAGCAGCCCTGGGTCTAAGTGCCTACTGCATGTAACTCTGAGCTCTGTATCCACTTGGGGAGCTGGGTGTCCTTAGTGATCAGAGTGATCCATGACCAAAATATCACATAGGGGCTACAAACCTTGTGTTGTCTGACTCCACAGCAGAATCTCAACAGCCTGGTTTTGAATTCCAAGGTCTTCGCATAATGGTGTGCGGCTCTATGTTTTCAAGTGTGAACCTGTGTGGCCTATGTGTGGTGGCAGAAGGAAAGATGGGGTCCAGGAGGAGAAAACTTGTGAAGTCCAGATGGGGGGAGAGGCAGGGGTGGGGGGGGAGGGAGAGAGGGAGGGAGGAGTCGGAGAGAGAGATTACAGTTTACCCAGATCCAGAGAACGAGGCACAAAACCTGAAATGGACCTCAAGGGTTAGGGCTGGCCCCGGAAGGTGTTGAGGGCCAATGACGGGCTTGTACTTTTCCCTGATGGCAAGTTTGAGCCTGGAGGGCGTGAAGTAGGGTGTGACTTGGACAGATTAACATTTCATACCCTTGGGACTAGATTTGTGATAAAAGGATTAGGCAAGACCAGAGTGTTCATTGTCTTTGCTGGCTAGTCTGATTAGACCTAAGATTAACAAGCGGTTGTGGCATGACGCCAGCAAGGAAGGACCAATCATGTTCACGTGCCCGTGTATCACTCCCACCAAATGCCCTCAGTTTCCAGTTTTACAGCATGAAATTTCTCCTCTCCCTCGCCCGCTCCTTCCCCCTCTCCCTCTCCCTGTCAACTTTCATATTGTCCTAGCCTTCTACAGTACTAGGATTTCAGGTATGAGCCACCTCAACTGCCTGCTTTTTTTTTTTAATCTTTGAAATGTTAACCGTAGAAAATGGGGAAAGGATACAAAAAAATAGAGCAATGTGTAAAAGGAGGGATAAATCTTTAATCTACTGGGCATTTTAAATGCTGCTCCTCTTGCCGGGTGTGGCGGAACACACCTGTAATCCCAGCACTCCCGGAGGCTGAGGCAGGGGGATCGCTATGAGTCTGAGACCAGCCTGGGCTACATAGTGAGCTCTGGGTCAGTCTCAACTACATAGTGAGACCCTGTCTCAAAAAACAAAACAAAACAAAACAAAACAGTGATGATCCTCTAGTTGCCCAGGTCTCAGATCAAGCCAGAGCAGTGCAAACTCCATTTCACCTCTTCTAGAGGATGCATTGTAGAGGGAAACACAGGATTTGCAGACTGATAAACAAAATTGTAACTTGTTAAAAGCTGGGAAGAAAAGAAATGCTGATTTAGTTTTCAGGCCAAAGGAAGGTGACATTTGTATGGGTTCTGGCCTGGCTTTTTTATTTCATTCACTTTTTTCTTTGCTGCATTCTCAATGTTTTCTTTCCTGCCCCCTTAATTTTACTGAGCTATAAATGACAAGTGAAGATTGTGTGAATTTAAGTTATACAACATAGTATTTAATATGCAGATGCATTATGAATTGATTACCGCAGTGAAGGCCGTTTCCCTATCTATTACACCTCAGCTGCCCTTCTGTGTGCGTGGCTAAACACTGAAGCTCCATTCTGTTAGCCAAGTTAAATATACAGGGCATCGCCGTGTTCATGAAGATGTAAGGTCCCCAGAGCTCACCCATCTTACAGCGGAAATGTGGACCCTCTGACCAACATTCCTCCACGTTGCCCACCCCGAGCCTAGAACCACATTTCCATTCTTTGTTTCTGTGAGTTCAAAGATTCTGCAGACATGTGAAGCTGCACAATATTTTTCCTCCGTCTGCTCATTTCATATAACATAGTACAGAGTACTCAAGATTCACTCACGTTGTAAGAAATGGCAATATGTCTTTTTTTAAAGATTGAGCCCTATTCCATCATGTGTCTCTCTATCCATACAGATATTTCCACACGCTCCTTATTCATTTATCAGGCGAGCGTCAAAATTGTTTCTACATTGTGTCTATTGTGAATTATCCACTTTTTCTGATATTTTATTTTCTTGTAACTAAGAAACTTTGATTAATTCTGATTGTCAACCTGACTGGACCAAGACACTGGGTGTGTCTGAGAGTGTCGTGGGGGTGTGCTCTGGAGGATATGGGGCACCTGGCTCCTTGATCTTGGGCTCTTCCTACCAGGCCCTTTGCAATGGTTTCTTTTCTTTTCTTCTTTCCTCTCCCCCCTCCCCCCTCCTTTTTTCTCATTTTTTTTTTAAGACAGGGTCTTGATTGGTAGTTCAGGGTGGCCTTGAACTTCCAGTGATCCTCCTACCTCAGTTTCCCGAGTGCAGGGATTACCTGCGTGCACCACCACAGCTGGCGTGACAATGGTGTTTCTGCCTTGGAGCCAGTCAGCACTGGACTTAAACTCCTGAAACTGTGAGCCAAAATAAATCTCTCCTCTTTTTAAGTTTTAAGGTATTCTGTCCCTGCAACAGACAAGGGACTAATACAGACATATTAACCCTAGATCATGGCCTGTATTTAATGATTTCAAATAAAAATTTAAGACCACAGTTAAAATTTCAAACCACTATATTGACCACTATATTGTTTTTTTTGTTTGTTTCTTTGTTTGTTTGAGACAGGGTCTCACTATGTAGTTGAGACTGACCTGGAACTCACAATGTAGCCCAGGCTGGTTTTGAACTTGTAGCGATCCTCCTGCCTCAGCCTCCTGAGTGCTGTGATTATAGGTGTGCGCCACCATGCCCAGCCAAACTGCTATATTGAATGAGCACTTTTATTGAAGTCAAACACACATACAGGAAACTATGAGAATTATAATTATAGTGTGAGGAAGAGCTAACTCTTCTGTGTAACTACTTTCCAGGGAATATTATCAGCTAAAAACAGGAAATCTATTTCCTTAGGAACTCTCAATCCATAAGGGAGATAGCAGCCTCCTAAAAAGCTACTCTCATCTTTAATATTACCTCAAATAATATCTAAAGCTAAGCATACTGGTGCATACCTAAAATTCTAGCCATTTGGGAGGATTAGGTGGGAGAATCATGAGTTCAAGTGTAGCCTAAATAACATAGCGAGACCCTGTGTCAAAATAAACCCCCACATCCTAAATATTGTTAACAATATAGTTTTGCACTTCCAGATGGTGCATGCCAATAAACAAAAAAGTTTTCTAAAGTCAATGCTTTAAGAGAATGGTAGGGTGGCAAGAGTTGCTATATTCCTTGACGTTTTATAGTTATATTTGTAGGGTTCCTGCAAGTATTTTGTTAGAACTATTCTTAGATATTGATTCTTAATGTGAAGATCAATGAAAAGAGTTCTTAAAAAATGTAATGATCCGTGATAACACAAAAATCAGTTCATTTTAAATTGGTCTTGTATTGGTCACTGCGCTAAATGCACTGAAATTAATCTTTATTGAATGTTGTTCTGTAAACAAAACTGACTATTGAAAATGATATATAGATAAACTTCATTGAGTTGGTTGGAGAGCAGTCTAATGTATCACAGAGATGATGGAGGACGTGGCTCCAACATTTACAGAAAAGTTTAAGAACAAATACTAGCATTCATTTTTAATGTACTACTGAGATTACTATATCATGTTTCTCTACATCCCACTAGCATAGTAAATCGAGCTGGCTTTAATTTTTAACTTACATTTCTTGAGTTTTGAAAATTAACACCACTGTTAATGATACATTATTGTTCTCCTTATATAGGATTGGATTTCATTAGCAGATGTTTTTCTGTGGATTATTCAAATATAATTGTAAGGTTTTCTTGTTTGGGAAATGCTGATCTCATTAATGAAAATAAGTGAGTTTTCCTCCTAGTAGAACTTGTGCAATATTAGAGTGATATCTTTAAAAATGTCTGAGAATTCACCCATGATGCTCTCTGGTCCTGACATTTTTGTTGACTTGTCTTTAATTATTTATCTCTTATTTCTACCCTACAGTATTTAATCATCCAGCAGTTGTTGAAGTAGATTCCCCAAAAGTGCAAGGCAGCAGAGACCGAATCATAAAAGTTAAGTCTGAGAACATTCATGAAGAATGGCTTTAGATCTCAGAAAATCATTTTTTCGTGAACCCTCCACAGACAGTGTTGAATCAGAAAACCTCGAGTTTAAATCTACTCCAAGTTCTGGTGTCCCAAAGAGAGAGCTCTCTGAGTTCCCAAGCACTGATATCAACTCATTTCGATACGGTGATAACTCAAGTGCAAGGAAGGAACTACAAAGACTCTACAAGTTTTTTCACTCAATGTTGCAGCCAGAAAAGCATAGCAAGGATGAGATTATTTCTCAGTTATCCATGGAGCAGTTTATGCTTAGTGGATACTGCAGGGACAAGTCCATGCTGAAAAGGAAATGGGAAGCAAGTGGTAGAAACCTGGAGAAATTAATGGAAGACCTGCCGGATGATTGTATGAAGCCCCCTGGGGTAGTAAGTAAAGGGTTCTGATCTGGGGAGATAGAGTGGGAAAAATGAGTAGTCATTCAGAGTTCACTGAAAGCAAAATGTTGCTGAAAGGTATGTAATTGCTTATTCTCCTCCTCCCCCTCC
>NW_022900931.1:68496067-68504545 GCF_012274545.1 Fukomys damarensis
CCTCCCCTCCCCTCCCCCCCTTCTTCTTCTTCTTTTGGTACTGGGGATAGAACTCAGGCCCTTGCACTTGCAAGGCAGGTGGCAGAACGACTGAGCCAAACCCCAGCCCCTGTGGATGCTTCTTAAGGGAAGGTTTTCCTAAAAGGTTTTGTCACAAAACAGATTCATATGCAACCATGATCTGGCTTTGTTTACAGGTCCATGTCTGCATGCAAGGACAGGAAGCTCTCTTTTCTGAGGATATGACCTTAAGAGAAGTCATTGTCCATCTCAAAAAGCAGTTGTCAGCAGAAACCTTAAGAGGAGAGATTATCGGGGCGGGCTTCCAGGCGTCCCAGAATGCTCCTCTGGAGACAAGACAAGGTGAGCCACGTGAACCTGTACATCACTGAGAAGTTCTAGATGAACCCCTTTTTGGGTACAACTTCATTGAGTGACTTCTTTGTTTTCACAGGAAGTGAATACAAAGAAGACGGCTTCACCAGTTCCTGGGAAATCACTCAAGTAAAGGACAATATTGCTAATCCAGAAAGAGAAATAGATTCCCTACTTATTCTCCTGGAAGAGAACTGTCCTAGGCCTGAAGAGGGAGTTATTTCTTGGGAGACTACACATAACCCCAGAAGAGCAAGTTTAGGCACCTGCAGGCTGCAGAAAGAATCCCCGAAGTCATCTTCTTACCAAGATGTCCCTATGGATCTGGGACCAGGATTTTTCTCTAGGTCAGACCAGTCCTCCTCTGAGCTTGTCCCTACCAACCACAGCAATGACGGAAACCCCACCAGTGAGGGACACCAAGAAATATCCCATGAAGCCCAAAGATCATACAGATGTGAGGAGTGTCCCAAGACTTTTCTGTATCTCTCCCATTTATTAGCTCACCAAAGAAGACATAGGAATGAGAGGCCATTCGTTTGTGCTGAGTGTAACAAAGGGTTCTTCCAGACCTCAGATCTACGTGTCCATCAGATGATACACAAACAAGAGAAGCCTTTCACATGTAGCAGATGTGGAAAGTCCTTTACACATAAAACAAACCTGCGGGCTCACGAGAGAATTCACACAGGAGAGAAGCCCTATAAATGCACCCTTTGCCACAGAAGCTTCCGCCAGTCGTCCACATACTATCGTCACCAGAAGATTCATGAGAAACAGTCATCCCAAAGTGTTCCCGCCACTCTAGAATCTTCTTCCCTGGCCACCGGGACGATGTAATGGGTACGAATATATATTCAGACTGTAGTCTGTAATGTGCCTGTCCATTGACAGTATGTCATTCAATTTCCTATTTCTATTCTCACGCCACTAAACTATGTAAGGCTCGAGAGCACAGGGAACATGGTAGTTTGTCCAGTAAAGTATCCCATGTGCCTAGAAATGTGAAGGATATTTCGTGTCTAATAGTTATCCGGTGAATAGACAGATGGATCTGTAACGTTTGTGTTTACTCCTTAAAATTCAGGACCATACACCGTGTGAGGACACCGTGAGTCCAGCTGTGAGACACCTTGCTGGCTCACCTTGCTCCCGAGAGGCTTTCCCTGTCTGCTTCTCTGTCCTCCGAGCACCCTTCTTATCTCTGCAACCCCCAGCTCTGAACAACACCAGGAACGCAAGCAGCTAACTAGAAGTGGGCTTTATAAGACAAAAGTGGAGTTTATTTGTAAATTACATGACTTTTAAAATTCACTGCAGATGTTAACTGGAGCAAAATATGACTGATGACTGAAAGTTGCAGAGTAAAATTTTATGGACAGATACCAGAAAATGCAAATTCTTTCCTTGTATTTTTTCCAAAGACAATGAGCAAGATGAAAAGGGAGTTTAGAGGGCTGGGGATTTAGCTCAGTGGTTCCACCGCCTGCCTCGCAAGCGCAAGGACCAGGGTTCGATGCCCAGTACAAAAAAATAAATAAAATGGGAGTTTAGAGAATAAAGAATTCTGCACAGAGCAATATAAAACAGCATGTGCTGGTCAATTTGTTGGGATACATGAAAGAAAGAAAGAAAAGTTATAGAGACAGAGAGTGAGTTTTTGAAGGGTGCTAATATGCAGTTGTCAATTGAAAGGAGAAGGGATTTTATTGTTGATCCTTTCTTCAAGATATTTATTCATTTCTTGGACGAATGGTGGAACATGAAAGAAAAAGAATTTGTCCATAAGGCATGCACTCACCTGTGTCATTGGCGATCTTATCTTCTGGGCAAGGGGTGCAGTCAAAACAGCAGGCCATCTTTCTCTCCTGAGAGGATTTTCAGAATCCTGGATTACAACTCTCACTGCATACAGAGTGGGGAGTCTGAGGAAAATCATATGTTTTGGTAACTTCTGAGGCTTTTGCACAATCTTCTGCAATTACAGTGATAGAAATTAATTTTTATACATGCATACATTAAGTTATTTAAAACCTCATGTTTATTGAGTGATAAAATATGTTTAGAATATTTGACAATACGATTAGATAAATGTGACTTTCCATTCAGTTGAAAGTAAATCAGTACAAATTCCTTAATTAGAAGTATTGTGAAATTCTCTGTGTGGCCATTTTTTGAGTGACGTTGAGAGCACAAACCCCGTAGTACTGCCCTGTGTCGTTAATGAGGTGTGTTATGACTAGGTCCCACATACCTCTGTCATTCCTGTGGCCAACTCTATCATATCTTCAGATAAAGACAATTGTTGATCCTGTGAAGCCTATGAGGAAAATGAACCTACTTCGACCTTAAGTCTAAGGCCTTCTGGAAAATTCCAAAAGTTGCGAATGTCATACTCTGCATTCAGTTTCCTTTTGTCATCTAAATTCACTTGATCTCCAGCAGGATTGTTAAATTGAATGTTCTTCAAATAGAGGCGAAGCTAAAACATATTAATTGTGCCATAATGAAGTAGGCCATGGCATGAATACATAAAACCTGAATGAGGGCACCCCAGTTGCTTTTTTGTTTGTTTGTTTTGTTTTGTTTTTTGAGACAGGCTCTCACTATGTAGTTGAGACTCACCTGGAACTCACTATGTAGCCCAGGCTGGTCTCTAACTCGCAGAGATCCTTCTGCCTCAGCCTCCCCCCTGAGTGCTGGGATTACAGGCTTGTGCCACCACACCCAGCCCCCAGTTGCTTTTAATCTGTTTCATAATGCAAATTTAACAACAGCATTCAATGAATCCAATAAAATAGAACAAATGAACACCTATGAGGTACTAAAATACAGTATCATAATGTTCGTAAAATGTCAGTTTTGAGAGAAACTAAACAGGCTTGTTTAAATACAAGTTTTATGTAAATGCTAAGTCAAATTCAACTGAGGAGTCAGAATTTCCCCAGTCTATTTTCTTTCTGATTGTTCCCAGAGGAGAACCAAAAGGGGTTGCAGAGTTCAGTGAGAAAATTCATGGAACGTATCCACTGTAGTGTTTAGCACCATTGAAGTAGTGAAAAAGCTACATCTTTTCCTGTTGTTCTTGAAGAATTTAAACTTTAGATATTCTTATGAAAATATTAAGTGGGAAGGATGTTAAAACCCTTTGGAAAAGAAAACATTGATCTTGAAAAAGAGTTAATTTCCCCCTTGACAGCGGATCTTGTTTTTGATGAGTTCTACTCAGGTTAGATTGACCTCCTTGACAATGAAACCCATATGTGATTTCTTAATTTTTTTTAGAGGAAGTATCCTAAAGTATCTACTTTGAGCACCTGTGGAACCCATTAAGCTACAGTACACAGCAACCAATAGAAAGAAACATTACCTGCCTGGGAGAAAACCGCATTCCTTGCCCATTTCCTACCGATTGTGTTTGTACTTGTTATTCTTTAAGCATCTCCTGGAGGGCATGGGCCTCTGCATTCCCAGCATTGTAGATATTGTAACTCTCTCATCACTCATGGCCGTGTCCAAACAATTCATAGGCAGCCACACCGGAGAGGCATTAGGTGTACAGTCAGAATCAGATACTGAGCAATGAAAGTGCGTGTACCAAAATAGAGTGAGGAAGTTGTCTTCTGGGTACGTGGAAAGGTTAACTGCCTGAATAAAATTTTGGAAACCACAAATCTCCTCATGCTGCTTTGAAAAAATGAGAGTCCCGTGGAATGATTGAAGTATAAACTTTCTCCCGGCCATGTGAGCATGCCACGGTGAGTTTGTAACCCACACAATCCATGTTGTGAGATGCTGCTCAGTATTATAGTTCACATCATTCAGACGCTCAGTGTCATAGTACGTGATGACCACCTTTACTGGTGATGTTGCCCTGGTCAGGAAATCATGTTGCTGTGCGTGAGAGAGAACTGACAAAACAGCATTTGAAATCGCTTTCACAAATGCTACAGACTCAGTTCCTGTTCATCTCAGCTTTCACATCTGACAGAAACTGGTGACCTTTCTGACCTTCTGTGATGATCAGTCCCGCCCAGGTCCAGCTGAAATAAAGCATCAAGGAGACCATACCAAGAGCCAGAGATGTGCCCTTTGGGGCCATCTGATAGAAGAAAACTGTTCATTTTCACTCAGCATCAGGTCAAAACAGCCAAATGTAAGCTAAAAGAAAAGTTAGAGGGAGTATGTAAAAGAGATTTGGAAAAAAGCAGTCTTAGATTCAAAGGTGTTAAGCAAGAGCTAGAAGTGTTAGCAAATACTCGATGCAATCTTTCTAATAATCTTACTCGTCAAGTGATTTTTTAGAAAACAACTGATAAGACTCAGACTTCCAGAAAGCTTTTTCTGTTATACCCTCATCTTACTCTCTGCTGTACATAAAGAAGTATGGGTCAACCATGGGGTTTCAGGACGTTTTTCTATGAGAATATACACGTTCAGAAATGCGAACCCAGATAGTAATTAAGTAAGGATCCAATGAGAAAAAAAGGAAAACTCCAGGCTAATCTCTCTAATGAACCTAGATGCAAAAGTTCTCAATAAGATAATGGCACTTAATGCAACAAATCATCTCTCTCTATATAGGAATAACACACAAACATGCATGCGTGTGTGTTTGTGTGTGTGTGTGTGTGTGTGTGTGTGTGTGTGTGTGTGTGTGTTATTCCTATGGACTAGGGTCAGCGCTCCAAGGTCCCAGACATTTTTCAGTCAAATTTCTTCAAGGCCCCTGGGGGAATTTGTCACCATTTTGGTCCCTTGGGATCTGCATCTGATGTCTGATTCCAGGCAAAAAGCATAAATTGGGAAATAAATTTGAAGATAATCACTTTCACCTTCAGGCACCATGAAGTCATATAAGTTTATTGATGTAAGGCCCCATGGGGTACCTCCTCTTAGGCAGAGTTAATTCCAAGCCTATGTCAATAAGTTATTGGCGTCTTATGTGATGCAAATTAGTTTCATTAGAGGATTAACTACTAGGTGTTCAGTAAAATGTTCTGAATGGGGCCATTTTCTGAATAGAGCCTTTGGGAATCAAGCCCCCAAAGATCACGACAGAAAGTTCTAGCCTCGCATTTCCATGTTCAAAGCAGCCACAAAACATTCCATTCAATGAAATGGAGACTAAAAATATAAAAGAAATAATCAATGAATCAAAGAACTTGTCTTTGAAAAAATAAACAAGCTTGATGAACGAAAGAAAAACCAAAAAGGAAAGAAAAACACAAATCAATGCAAGTAGAAATGAAATGGGTGAAATCACAAGGAAACATTGCTGGAATCCAGAAAACTATTAACAACTGTTTCACAAACCTGTATTCCACAAAACTGGAGAACTCAAAAGAAATGAAAAGATTCCTCGATAATTGTGAATTACCAAAACTGAACTAAGACTTTAAAAACTAAATCCAATAACAGGCAGTAAAATTGAAGCAGTTAAAAAACAAACAACTTACCGATTAGGAAAAGCCATGATGGATTCACAGCTGAATCCAAGAATTTCAGGCTGATCTAACTCCAATATTCCTCAAGCTCTTTAATGAAATTGAAAGGCAGTGCTAGAATTACCCTGATTCCAAAACTAGATAAGGATAAAACTAGGTAAGAGAACTCCAGGCTAACCTCTCAAATGAACATAGGTGCAAAAGTCCCCAACAAGATAACGGTGCACAGGCTGCAACAATTCATCAAAAATATTATATACTATAACTAAGTAGGCTTCACCCAAGGTTGCAAGGATAGTTCAATATACACAAATCAATAAATGCCAACATCATAATAAATGTGGGAAACCTGAAAGCTTTCCCTCTAAAATCAGGAACAACACACAGATATACACTGTCACCACTCCTATTTAAAATATTCCTCAAAACACGAGCCAGAGCAATCAGCCAGTAGAAAGAAGTAAAAGAGATACATACAGAAAAATATGAAATCAAAGTATCATTATTTGCAGATGACATCATCCTATACTTACAAGACCTAAAAAAAAGAAATCCTACCAAAACACTCCTAGAATAAATAATAAAATCCAACAATGTAGAGGGCTAAAAATCAACACAAAAAACTAAGAGAATTCCTATACACTGATAATGAATTCAATGAGAAAGAAATTAGGAAATTAATACTATTCACAAGAACATCAAGAAATTTACATGCCTAGGAATTAACCTAACCTCAATGAATGTAAATGTTAGATGTCATAAACATGAGCTAAGAACACTATTAACAAGAACTATGTACATACCCATATGTAGATGTTTACTCATTTTGTTTCCCTCACTAAATCATAGAATTACTGGCATGAGTAGCCAACAGGAGTTCATGGGATGGATTGCTGCTGCACTCATGGTCAGTAAATTTAGATGAAGCCTGTGACAGAAATAAATTTTACATAGAATTCAAAACTAACGTAATTAAGTGGCCCACAGACAGGGTTCAAGAAAAACATGCATCTCTACACAATACATTCAAAACCTCTGTAAGAAAATCTTTAGTAAATAGCAAAAAGTATGCAAGAGCTACAAAGATGAAAATATTTAGGCACTCTAAAATGTATTTTCTGAACATGATAGCTTGTCGTGTGTGGGATATCAATTGTTTTCCAAATTTTATCACCAAAGCAATTATATTTCATTTTCAGTGAATCAAGTATAAATTGGATTACAATATTCTAATCTTTTTTCTATATTGAAGTAGTGCAAAATTATATTATTCTTAAAAATACAGTAAAGGATTGAACTTTTAGATATATAATGTTGCCACAGTCATGTTAATTTTGCTTAACTTGACTTTTTTTTGTTTGTTTGTTTTGTTTTTTGAGACGGGGTCTCACTATGTAGTTCAGACTGCACTGGAACTAATTGTGTAGCCCAGGCTGGTCTCAACTTGCAGTGATCCTCCTGCCTCAGCCTCCCGAGTGCTGGGATTATAGGTATGTGCCATCACGCCTGGCTCAACTTGACAATTTTTAATTCACTTCGTTGAGGCATGATGGTCAAGTAAAATTGCATATATTGAAAGTGTAAATGTAAACGTGTGCATATATGTCTATATTGGGAAATGATTCTTACAATCTCTCTAGTTAGTGTATGTACCAACTAATATAGTTACTTTTGAGTATGTGGTTAAAACATTAAACTACTCTCTCAGCAATTTCAACCCTATATCAGATATTATATTATTGGACATAGTCACCAGGAGAGCTCCAGAACTGGTTTTTACTTACAAGAGAAATGTTGTATCTTTTTTATTAATATCTCAACTTTACAAATCCCTTCACATGTCAACCACCACTAAACTTTCAGCTTCTGTTTACTTGACTATAAACAATTGCTAAATACAAGTATTATCATGCTGTAAACTTTTTGGTTGGAGCAGTGCCCACTACGTTCTTACTAGAAATGTTGATAGTATGAAAAGAAAAACTCCCCAAGCACCATATTTTATATGGTATAATCATGCTTATTTATTTATGTGCACATTATGGGTATATTAAAACAAACCTCAAAGAAAAAGAATACACACATGCTTCTTGCCTCTGGTCCTCACTAGTGTAGAGGAAATACAACTTTAAAGTACTTTTTTTCATTCTTCCACTGCAATTCAGTGACAAGGAAAAGGTCTGTCTTGCAAATAAAATAAAAAAGTTACAGGGCTGGGGATTTAGCTCGGTGGTTCTGCCACCTGACTCACAAGTGGGAGTTCCCAAGTTCGATCCCTGGCACCAAAAAAATAAACAAATGAAAAAATAAAATAAAATGAAAGTTATAAAATGAAATATAAGCTTTGGTAGAATAAATAATATTATTATTGATATTACTTTTATGGGTTTTCCTCACTCAGTGTGCAGTTGGCTAAGATTTTTCCTCATATATCCTTTATTAAATTGAAATATTATCTTTCTATGCTTTGTTTAAGGCTTTTATCTTGAAAGAATTTGGAATTTTATCAAATTATCTTTTTGTATATTTTGATATGATCATGTGGTTTTTATCCTTCATTCTATTTATATGATTTGCTGCTTTTAGTAAATACTGTAAAATGAATAATCCTTTCATCCCTGACATAAAACCAACTGGATCATTGTATGATCTTTTT
>NW_022900931.1:68504595-68509881 GCF_012274545.1 Fukomys damarensis
TTTTTTTTTTTTTTTTTTTTTTTTTTTTTTTAGACAGGGTCTCACTATGTAGTTGAGACTGACCTGGAACTCACTATGTAGCCCAGGCCAGTCTCGAACTCACAGCGATCCTCCTGCCTCAGAATCCCAAGTGCTGGGATTACAGGCGTGCACCACCCCGCCCGGCCCCATTGTATATGATCTTATAAATCTGTTGTTGAATTTGATTTGCAAGTGTTTTGTTGAGAACTTTTGCACTGATTTTTTTTACATTCATTGAACTCATATTTTCTTTTATTATATCATTATCATAACATTTACCTCCCCTATTGGACTTCAACATTAATAAAGAAGAGAAATTCTCTTGTATAGCTTTTCTCACACTTAAGTGTAAAGCTTTTTAAACAAAAAGGTATATAAATACACCTTGGTTAACAAGATGCACAGTTTATGGTTCTCTGGCAGAAAGGCAAAGGGCAATTATTCACTTCGTATTGATATTAGAATAATTGTATTTCTGAGTAAAAAGGAAGTGTCTCAGATTACAGGGGTCCTTAAATTTTATTAAGCTAAAACATCAATTTTTAAAATGAGCATGGCAAAGCAGAAATGAGAGGCAAACAAAGTTCTTCATGTGACATTATTTAGTTTTAATCAAGTAGCATATGCAACTGGTTTAAAAGCATATTCATTTTTCTAAGTATGATGATGGGAAAAATCCAAAGTAACTTTAAATCTTTTGCACTTGGCAATTTTTCTTATCCTGCAGGTCTAGGAAGTTACCTGTTCTGGGATAGATTGGAGAATTTCAAATGCGGTCTAACTTGTTACCCTCTAACATGCCTTCTCTGTTCAAAACTCCAATGTTCCTAATTTCATTCAAAATAAACACCAATTTCTTTAGAGATCAATCTTTCATGACCCTACATAAATGTATCTCTCATTCCCCCTGACTCTACTACTTTTCTCTTTGGTCTATTATTCCAACCAGTCTTAATTTTTCCCAATTTTCTCAGCACATCACGAAAGCTCTAACTTCCGGTCTTTGCGCTGACTGTTCCCTAATGCCCATAATGCTGTTTCTTAGGTCTTTCCTCAGATTTCTGGTACCTTACCCAAAAGGCAGTTTGTTATTCCATGGAAAACTGTAATCTTTCCTTTTTACTACTTACAACTCCTGATCCTCTTTATGTAACTCTGCATGTGCTCTTCATAAAATTTTTCAAATTTTCAAAGTTTTCATTAGTACATGCTTGTACTACATAATGATTCTATTCATTACGGAGTTGGGACATATACATAACACATCCTAATTGTTTTGGTGTCCCTTTCCCTTGCCCTCATTTCATTCTGTGGTCCCTGTCCCACTTGCCAAAGATTGATCTCCTTGTTTCCTATTACCTTTTATTTTGCTCCTCATTTCTATTTTATGTTTCTCGTACAAGAGAAGCCATGTGACATTTAAGCTTGTGTGTCTGATTTACTTCATTTAGTGTTATGGTCTCAGGATACGTTCATTTTCCTATAAATGATTCAAATTTATCCCTCTTTACAAAATAGTACTCCTTGCTTATTTCCTGGCCCCTCTCACGACAATAAACTTCACAGGAGCAGGATTTTTTCATCTGTTTTGTACTTATATTAGCCTCAGTGAAAATTGGGGCTGGTGCTTAGTGGATAACCAATATGTATTAAAAAGAACTACCAATAAATTTCATAGTGTATGGTCTGGATCAAAACTCTCCTACAAGGTTTATGTGTTCAGAAGTGGGGGCTTTGGGAAGTTGATTAAACCACAGAGGTGCTGACCTCATCAATGGATTAGCCCAGAGGTGATTTCACAGGTGAATAGGAGGAGGTGCTGTTAGGAGGTGGGGTCAAGTTGGAGGAAGTGGCTTACTGGGGACATAGCCTTATCCCTAGCCCCTTCTTAGCTCTTCCCCCTTCTCTCTAATTCCTGGTTGCCATGGAGTGAGCAGCCTTCCTCTACCATTGCCTTCTGCCATGAAGTTTATGCCTTGGAACCAGCTGACCATGACCCGATACCTCAGGAACTGTAAGCCAAATAAATCATTCCTTTTTTGAGTTGTTTCTCTCAGGTATTTGGCTATGGGCACAGAAACTCAAATAATGTATAGTAATAAAACAAGTAGACTTAGGAAAACAATGACAATGGAGGATTTTTAAATCTGGATTTAATTTTCAAAGAAAAAAAGTAAATATAGCTAATAACTTCTTTGGAAATAGGTCAGTAAATGAAATAAAAATTCCTGAAATCACTGCCATCCATTTAAAGTATCAGTCCCTTAAGTGTCAATGCTGGGCGGGCTACCACAGTCAACTGGTGGCTCAGGTGGTCTTCCACAGTGCAACACAGCGGGAGCAGATCCTTTCCACGCAACATGCTTGCAGCTTTTATTTGTTGCACTGATATTCACTGGGAATTTTGGTATGCAGTTTTCTCTTTTGTTGTGGTTTTTCTTTCCTTGTCAGGTTTTGCCTACTCTTTGGTTATTATCTCAAAAGGAATTCGATGATGTCAGTGTTTGTTTTCAAATGTTTCCTGAATTACACTGTATGTAATCTTGTTGTCTACCTTTATTGTGTACCCTGTGGGAGTTCCCTGTATATCACAGGGCTCCTGCATTGGTTCCAGGTGATCAAAAGCACCCTAGTAATACCAGGTGACTCAGGCTTAAACACAGACCATCTAGTACATTGGACAGTTCTGTTCGTCAGCTGATTCGTGCATCTGTCTTGAACATCATTACTACTGTCAGGGTGAGTGGCCTTAGCAACAACAGAAATGTCACTAAGACGCTTGAGTTTTGTGCACTGCACCTGTTTGCTTCCAGCACTATTCCAACTGTGCCATATGTGTTACCTACTTGCTTAACTGGTGTTCTGTGCCTGGGCCTCACAGCCTGGCCATGTAACTGCATGGTGAGTATCCTCTACATACACCAGCGACGTGTTCAGTACGTCCACAGCGTCCACCGTTTTACTATCTTCTCCCCTGAGACCAGAGCCCCCCAAGCTATCCTGCTTCTGTTGTACACAGTTGTCACCTCTACGCACCCTCTCCCAGCCTGGTCCTTTATCATGTACCACTGTACAACCCACAACCGTGGCTAGTGCACGTCTTCGTTTGTGCACACCTTTCCCCACCTTTTCCCTTTTTGTATTTATCAGTCATAACGACTCTGCCTCCAGGCTCTATTTTTCCACTGGAGCAAAAGGCGATTTTCTTTACATTTGACAAGGTTTGGGGGGTTGTGCCCGCTCCACCATATGTGTCGCCGTGTGACTTCTTCCATCACCTTCCATTCCCCCTCCTCTCCCGAACTCTGCTTCTCCTGATTTGAGTACAAGCTGCCGTCCAGTGCTCACCTCCATTGCTGTGGTCTTCTGTTTTTCAACACTTGGTGTCTTTGCGCTCTCCAGCAGTGACATATAAAGGAAAATGACAGTTTTTTCATTCTTCTTTATTCTAAATGGACCCTACTCTGTCCAAGAACTGATTTGCTTTTCCTTATGTCTAGATGAATAAGAAGTTCCAGATGCTCTGGTGCAAGTTTGTGATACCTTGTGTTTATGAGAAGCGTTGATCCCATTATGTAGCCAGAAACTGCATTGCACTAAGTACATATGCTTAATTAATTTAAATTTCTTATGATTTAATTTAAATTTGTTATGACAAAAGACAATTATGCTTCAGAATGTAGAAGGAAAAAGTCCATGTCTGGCTCGCTATCATGGTGCTGCTGCAAGAGCCTTGAGTTTCCCTTGACTTTTCCAGTGCCTGGCTCAGCACAAGTTTCTGAGAGACACAGGTTTCTCCATTTCCACCCACCCGGAAGCTGATCCTGTGTCTCCTAATGGGTACACGCTCTCCACGTCCCTTGATTACCACAGCTTCCCCGCTGCACCCTCCTCCAGGTGGGTTTGTAGCAGAGTGATTTGTTGAGTTGTCTTTCTACACGCAGATGCCCCAGGACGTCTTCACTGAGGGTTTCTGAAGAGTTCCATAAAGCACATTTGACCCAAGTTCTGCCGGTGCAGCACTGATGTGACTTCTCTCTCTCCCTTACAGCCGTGGCTGTATCCTCTTCAATTATTTTGGGAATTCAAGACATTTCCCTGAGTGCTTAATCTCAGACTTGAGGTTAGGATTGAATGTTATATTTTATCATAGTGTATTATGCAGGACAACAGTAAAGCTTATGTTGATTTTTGTATTATTTTATTTATGCTATTAGTTTCTGTATTGCACTTGTATTACATGCTAATTTATAGTTACATGTTTATTTTTATTGATGTACTATTTAAGCCTCAAAATATCCATCATTAACAGAATAAGACAATAGGCATGAAATGAGAATATAAAACCCACATCTGCAGGAAGACAAACAGTACTTTAGTCCACTGAGGTGACTGAATATGAGTGAAGTCCCACCGTAAACGCCAACTACTTTTCTGACAAGGTAACTTTAATAATCCAGGAGTGTAAATTTTGACTGCCAAAAGATCATTTTTTATTAACTTCCTTGCCAGCGCAGGCATTGTATGTCTAAATGACCCTATAAAATATTATAACATTCTCTTTTGGGCTAATATCACTTAGGAGTATCGACAACAATACTTTATATTTAGGTCTGGCTGAACTGTACCTAAGGAATTTGAAAAGATTTTCCTTCCAACACGGAATTGTCCAGCCCACATCTCAGTTGCCCATTTTCCGGGTTCAGGGAAGGGTAGGGGAAAGGTAATAAGGGAAAAGAAAAAAATACGAGAAAATGAAAAAAATGGAAATAAAGTGGTTGTAAATGGGGAGGCGAAGAGGGGGTGAAGAGAGGGCAGGGACAAGGGGAAAAAATGAGAACGAAGACCTGTCATGTAAAGGTACAAGATCCCAATAATGAATGTAACTGTTCCGGATACCTAAAATGTACCAATAAACTCAATGAGAGAGAGGGGGAAAAAGAAAAAGAACTAGAAAGAGCAGATCTGGGGGCCGCTCCCTGGAGGCGCGCCTTCCCTGGGCGGTACCGGCCAGCACCTGTCCTGGCCCATGGAAACTACAGCACCCGGAATGCACCGCGGGGACGCCGCTGAGGAGGAACCGAGGAGAGCGCAGAATTAGCAGTTTCCACGGAGACGCCAAGGGGGCAGGACTTCCGGTGCCTTCTTTGTGGCGGCCCCGGTGGCTTCCCTCAACTTCCGGCCTTAGGCTCGGGGCGCGGGTTTGGTGTCCGTGGGCCTGGAACCTCAAGGCAAGAGCGGCCGTCGTTCCCCGCTCGGAGGCGG
>NW_022900931.1:68510030-68539341 GCF_012274545.1 Fukomys damarensis
AGACCCCTGTGCCAGGCCAGGAGCACTCGCAGCCTCAGGGGGCGGTGCACCGGCGAGGCCAGGTCGTCCCGGATCCGAGGGCCGCGCCCTCCCCCCGGGCTCTGCACAGAGAATGGACCCAGCTGTCGAGGTTCAGCGGTATCCCCCGGACCTGGCGAGGCAGCGTGTAGTGGAGGGGCGATGAGGACACTGGGCACCGTGGCTTTGCTTGTGCATAGAGTCCCCTGTCTGGTTAGAGGTGACAGTGAGCACTCAGATTGGAGGTAAGCCAGTCAAGATGGTCGCCTGATTTCAGACCCAGGCACAGTACAGGGAGGCCCGAGCCCCTTCAGCCCACCGTGACTGGATCCTAAGGCCTGCCTCTTCCCATGGCTCCCATGGCCATGGAAGGAAGGGTATGGAACCCACACAGGGAAGTGCAGGGTGACCCCCTTTCCTCACTGGCCTGATCTCCACCCCCTTGTTCTCGGCATTGTGGTGTTCTGGACTCCTAGGAGCTACTCTTCTAGTTCTTTGTTGTAGAGTCCTGAAGAAACTCCAAGCCTAAGACGCTAAATCCATGCCATGGGCTTAGGTGGAGGTGCTCCCACTTAGAGCAGCCAGTGCAAACAGTTATGGAAGGTTGTTCCCAGAACTGGTACCAGTGTATGGAAATGCTTGGAACTAAAACTAAGCTGGGAATATTTAGGAAACCATGAGTCTCTTTTATACGAGAACAGAGAGCTGGGGCATTGGGATTGCAATGGCTGCTTGAGAAGTTGGGTGTCCCTTCAGAAGATGGTGGGAAATTTGGATTAGAAAAGGGAGGTGGCTTTACCATGGTCTTAACAGTCTCCATTGGTCTGCGGAGCAACAAATGGACTGAGCAACAAATGAAACTGAAGAAGGAAGATCAGGGCTCAGGGTATTGACATAGCCCAGGAGAGAGTTAATGGGCCAATGTTGTGCCTTAGGAGATGTGATTGAGACCTATATGACCTTGAGTATTTTAGGGGCATAATTTTAGGGGTGGGAGGGCATACATCTTTCTGTGCCAAATCCCTAGGTTAGTTATCTGTTTGTCCCCATTCCTGTTGCTGATGACTTGTACCTGGTGACCAGTGAACCCTTGGCAGGACCATGACAATAAGGCTGATTTCTTGTCTCAGCTGAGGAGCTTGGGAAGAATATGGGGCAAATACCTAGGCGAATGCATTGTTTTCCTTCAGGAGAGGAATTATTTGTGCTTTGATCTATCTCCATCGTGCCAGGGAAGCGTGACTTTTGATGACGTGGCCGTACACTTCTCCTGGGATGAATGGCATCTCCTTGATGAGGCTCAAAGATGCCTGTACCATGACGTGATGATGGACAACTTGGCACTTATCACCTCCCTGGGTAAGGTCTTCTCACTCACCCATGTACTCTGAGTTAATCTGTGGTCTTCCCCTTCCCAGGGTTAAATCTGTCCTAGTAACTTGACCATGGGCTCTGCTCTCCTCGCCTTTCAGTTTCCTGGGTTGGTGCTGTGGTCAGTGGGACTGAGGTGTGCATACTGCCTTCTCTCCTTTAACAGCCCCAAACCCTGCTTCCCTGCAGCCTAGCAGGGAAGGATTCAACACCAGTAGTCTTAGAGTCACCTTGGGGTATCCCACCTTCCTTGCTTTCTCTGAAGGGTTGTCTCTGTCCACGCCCAAGGTCCCAGGTGTCCTAAGTTCTGCTTCCTTTCACTGACCTTTCCTAATGCTTACCTGTATCATTGGTTAACCGTCACCAACATGTTCACACTAAGGTGGACCTGGACTCTTTTTGCATCTCCTTCCTCAGAAGTTTTCTTTGTGATATTTGAAGTTTTGTTTTCCTGGGCTGTCATGTGATGGGTTAATGCTTGTCTCCGGTCTTTCCTTTCCCTTAGTACTTGCATCACCTGGGTGCCGTGTACTGTGTATCTTGAAAGTAGGGAAGATAGCTAGTGATTCACAGGATAGCTATGAATCCAGCAACAGCAAACGGGCTGAGAGGGAACCTGGTCCCGGGTAAGAGAAGACATGAAGGCTGTGTTCAAATTGCAGCAGGTGTGTATTCAGGTTGACTAGTGTATTGGTGTCAGTTCAGGGGCTGTAGCTCATTCACTTCCTTTATCTGTTCTTGACAGTTTCCCATTTTGTGAACTGTACCGATTGCCCATTCTAATTTTGCATTTATCCCTGGCTTTAGTCCTTATATCTCTTGACTCCATGTCCCTTCACCTTTACTCAGTGATTCACATGCAGTATCTCCAACCTGGCCTGTTTATATTGCGTGAAGGCCAGCTGATTTTTTTTTTTTTTTTGTACCAGGAATTGAACTCTGGACCTTGCACTTAGGAGACAGGTGGTGGAACCCCTGAGCTAAATCCCCAGCCCAAAGGCCAGCTGATTTATTAAAGTTGTGATTTCTTGGGCCTGGACACACCTTTCCACTTAGTACTCATGTTACCAGCTGACAAATTTCTCCCCAAAATTGCTTCTGTGGATTGAATTTTAAACCCTATGTCTCCTTTCTGTGTTGAATCACAAAGGTGTATCCCTTACCTCATGGCTCTCCCTCATCCTGTTATCTTTATAGCCTGGTATTGCCAAGCAACCTGAATCCATTCTCATCCTGCCAGTAATCCCATGGAATTTTCCTGGGATTTTCACACGTAGTCCTAAGGGGCTGCTCCCTCTCACCAAAGTTAGCACTTCACCAGCATTTCTTTTCCTTAGGTTGTTGGCTTGGAGTGGAGGATGTGGCAGCATCTTCTGAGCAGAGTGCTTCTTCAGATGGAATGTCCCACGTGAGGACTCCTAGGGCAGGTCTGTCTCCCCAAAAGGCTCAGCCCTGTGTGCTGTGTGTAGACATCATGCACATGACTCATCACCAGCACGGAACACATTCTGATCAGAAACTGTACAGATATGGGGCATGTGGAAACCAGTTTTGTTTCATCGCAGACACTCATCAGCATGAAAAGCTGCAGTTTGGCCAGAAATGCTTCAGAAGCAATGGGGGCAGGTCCTTGTTTGTGAACCGGTCCAAATCCCATGTGTCGTGGGAGCACTTTACCTGCAGGAGAGTGGCAAAGGACTTCCTATCCAGCTCAGAATTTCTTCATGAACAGGCCATGTGCACTAAGGAGCAGTCAAATAGCAAAAGTAATTGTGGGGCTGTCTGTCACAGTGGAAAAACTCAATATGAGCAGCTGCAAGCCCCTAGTAGAGAACGCTGTTACATCTGTCATCAGTGTGGGAAATCTTTTAGTAAAAGCTACAGCCTCAATGATCATTGGAGAGTTCACACTGGTGAAAAGCCTTATGAGTGTGGGGAATGTGGGAAATCCTTCAGGCAGAGCTCTAGCCTCATTCAGCACCGGAGAGTTCACACTGGAGTGCGACCTCATGAATGTGAGGAATGTGGCAAATTATTTAGCAACAAGTCCAACCTCATTAAACATCGGAGAATTCACACTGGAGAAAGGCCTTACGAGTGCAGTGAATGTGGGAAATCCTTTAGTGAGAGCTCTGCACTTCTTCAACACCAGAGTGTTCACACTGGAGAAAGGCCTTATGAGTGCAGTGAGTGTGGGAAATTCTTTACTTATCATTCCAGTCTCATAAAGCACCAGAAAGTTCATCGTGGATCAAGGCCTTACGAGTGCAGTGAATGTGGGAAATCATTTAGCCAAAACTCCAGCCTCACTGAACATAGGAGAGTTCACACTGGAGAAAGGCCTTTTAAGTGCAGTGAATGTGGAAAATCCTTTAGCCAAAGCTCTGCCCTCCTTCAGCATCGAAGAGTTCATACTGGAGAAAGGCCTTATGAATGCAGCGAATGTGGGAAATTATTCACCTACAGTTCCAGTCTCCAAAAGCACCAGAGAGTTCATACTGGATCGAGGCCTTATGAATGCAGTGAATGTGGGAAATCCTTTACTCAGAACTCCAGCCTCATTAAACATAGGAGAGTTCATACTGGTGAAAGACCTTATGAATGCACCGAGTGTGGAAAGTCCTTTAGCCATAACTCCAGTCTCATTAAACACTTGAGAATTCATAGTCGATAAAGGCCTTATGAGAGGCCAGTATGGAACATCCTTTAGTCAAAGTTCCAACTGCATTTCATACTGGAAAATTGACTTTAGAAAAGTCCTCCTAAGTGTAGTGAATGTGAAAAAACATTGAGCTGAAGGCCTTATCTAACTGTACACCGCCGCATTCTCACAGGAATTACACCTTGACGTGTAAGGATGTGGTGTTTTCTTGTTTAGTATGACAACTTTGGAGGGGTTACCATCTTCCTGAATAGATCCTCATATGTCCAAACATCCATACAGATTCCAGGTATGTGGGAACTGCGTTGCACTTTTTAACCTGCTCTGGGCTCTTGCTGGATTTATATCCCTGCAGATTCTGTAGCAGAAATTGGCCTGTACCTCTTGCAGTTGCCCACAGTGTGCACTGTTCACCCATACCAGTGTGTTCAGGTAAGTGAACCTGTGTTCTCCCATTTGTGGGGGAAATTTTTTAAGTAGCCTGAACATTTGCTCCCTTTTTGTTTCTTCTGATGAGATAGGGCATGGACCAGATTCATTTTGGGCAGAAGGACTCTGCTGGTGACTTGAAATGATAGACTGCCTTTTTAGGGGACATTACTGGTCTTACATGATTCTTGATGGAAATTTTCAGCCTCAGAAGTCACCAACCATGGGAACTGCCTTTCTTCCAGTGCTTTTGTTTGTTCCATAAAGTGGTTACAGCTAACTTTGCCATTTATCTTGGGAATTTTATTCATTGAATGTGGTTCTGCTAACATAAAGGGGTGACCAGGTTTTGTTGGAATCCCAGATGTGTCCCTCAGAGGGGTTGAAATGATGATAAAATATACTTCTCTTTCTAATTTGGATCTGGTTTGTATGGCTGCCTGAGGCCCCCAAGAAAAACCTGCAAGGCATTGTCCTCATTTGTATCCTAGATGCTATAATATGTTGTGGGCTCAGAGGTCAATCTGAGGAGGCGTATTGACAATCTTGGGCTTCCAAGGGGAGCATAAAGCATGAAATTACTCTCTTATTCTCAGGTGATAGTGTATCATACTCAGTCCTGGTTTGGGAGTCATGTTCCCTAGGGCCTTCTGTGAGCATGTTTGGCTCAATATCCTGATTTCCTTAGGGTACCGTGATTATACAGGGATTATATTTATTTCAGGAATCTGCATTAATGAGGAATGGGAGAGATGGCCACAAATTGTTTGTAAGGTGCCCCTTCTAGATGAGGCCTGCATGGTGTTCCAGCCGAAGATGAGAAGATTTAGAATGTCTCAGTACCTCTAGTCCTATTGTGTAGCTGAGGTTTTCCAAGAAGATGATGTAAAGGTTTTATGGAATGCAGTGGCCTCTGGACTATTCATCTCAAGGTTATTACTACGCAGCCAGGAATACAATAGAAAGAATGGAGATCTTAGTCCATTCTTGTGGCCTCTGTGAGCAGCCACCTCTCCTGCTGAGTCAGGTGGAAATGGCCTTTGCTGCTCACCTGAGTTTTCTATCACTGAAGAAAGGGGCCATCCTCTAGGTTACAGGAAGAAAGCTGGTGGAATCTACATAGAGCTCTCAAATCTGATTTTCCAAAAGCCGAAAGAGAGCTGGGGATTTAGCTCAATGGTTCTGCTGCCTGCCTTGCAAGCACAAGGACCCGAGTTTGATCACCGGTACCAAAAAACAAAACAAAAAAACAAACCAAAAACAGAAAGAAATTCAGACTTTCATTTTGAACTATATTTATAAATCCTTAGTAATATAGATCATATGCTATTAATGGCAGGTATTTATACATGGTGAGTTTTGACTTTCATATAAACCCATTAATCTATTCTTATAACCATCATACATCAATCCATCACCTACATATTTATCTTGCGCTCTTTAACATTGCTCCCTTTGCCTTCCAGACAGCCATTAATTTACCTCCAGTAGAAGTAAATTTGTTTTTATTTTTCAGAATTGTATATTATTGAAATCATGAAGTTGTTACTCTCTTTTCCCGTGGATACATTCAAACAGCCTATTTATCTTGAGATTCATCAGTCATGCTTATATGAATAGTTCTTTTTTATTGCTGAGACATCTGATGTTCTATGGATAAAGCACATTATTTCTCAGCCTTTTGGGTAAGATCATGTGTTATATGGATAAAACACTTTTTTTTTAATCATGTGGTCATGGATATTTTGTCTACACTTTGTTTTGTTTTGTTTTTTGTTTTTTGAGACAGGGTCTCACTATGTAGTTGAGACTGACCTGGAACTCACATTGTAGCCCAAGCTGGTCTCGAACTCACAGAGATCCTCCTGCCTCAGTTACAGAGTGCTGGGATTACAGGTATGCGCCACCACGCCCAGCGACTTTTTGTTATTGTAAAAAAAACCACTGCAGTAATTTGAATATAATTCTTCACTTCAATATGGTTCATTTATCTTATGTTAACAATGCAGTGCCTGAGTCACAGTCTAGGTGGATGTATAACTTATTAAGAAAGTCCAAATTGGGTTTTCTCTAGATTCTTATGAGCAGTGTATAAAATTTCCAGCTCTTCCATCTTTGCCAGTGATGAACAATTAGTTTTTTTTGTTTTTTTGTACAGGGGATCAAACTCAGGACTTTGAACTTGCGAGGTAGGTGGTGGCACCACTGAGCTAAATCCTGAGCGCATAGTTAGATTTTTAGCATTAATTTATTCAGTAAATGTGCACCAGTATCACTCTGGGTCTCAGTTGCATTTCCCTGATTTTTCTTATGTTGAACATTTCTTTCATATATGTATACCCCACCTCGATGTGTCCTTTAGTAAAATGTCTGGTCATATCATTTATATATATGTAAAAGTGAATGTTAGCTCCATCCTTTTTCATTAATGGATAACTAGATAGCAAAACAAGTACTTATACCTGAACTTCATGCTTTAATGATGTGACTTGCAGAACAGAATAATTGTTTTTGAATACCTGAGCTCAGGAGCATAGAAAACAATAAAATATAGAGAGATGATTAGGAAGTAAGAAGGTTTTATGTTTGTTTTTAAAATAGTTTGGGGCATAACTGACTTAAACCCCCTGTGCTTAAAACATTTATTTTTATGTTTTGGTACATAGGCACGCCCTCAAATCAAGTTTCTCCTTTTTAGTTCCTCCTTCTGAACATAAAATTTATTGGTACACTGACATGTTTTGTCTTTTGTTAGCTTTATTTTCAGCATGTACAGACAGTGGAAATGGTGGAGAGTGGTGGGAAGGCATCGTAGTGTAAGGGAATAGTGAAGTAAGGATCACAGCTGGGAGAAGGCTCGGTGGGAGGCAAGAGACCTTTCCCCAGGAATACAGAAATCTTCCCCAGTCCTTTAGGTAAGGGCACCACCAGCAGCTCCCCATCTTCCAGGGTGATGATCCTCTACCTGCAGCTGCAGTGCAGGGGCCTTGCTTTGGCCCCTGCTCCTGCACACCCTCGAGAAGCTCCCGAGGCAGCCCCACTAATCCCTTTTCCGCACTGCTGGAAACCAGCTGAGGTGGAATTGGGTTGCTTTTTGTGGAGGTCTCCAGGGAGAAAAACATCATAGAGAATCAGTTCCAGGCCCAAATGGCCAGGCCTTCAGGGAATCTGAGGTGCATATACAATATATTTATTATAACCAAATCCATTAATGGATTATCATTTACAGATTTTAGGAAGTAAAGAATATTTGAATGTATACTTAGCACATGCCTTTAGTATTTTAATTTACTTATAAAGAACAGATATTTCATGGTAAGGTATCTAACTTGTTGATAAAACCTAAGGCATCAGACAAACACAAATTAATGTCCCAGCCTCCCCTCCACCCCAAGCAAAATTATTCAACCAACCATTGTTAAGGTCTCAAGTACTTAAAACATAATCCTGATTGGTTCACACAGGCAAAATGCATGTTGACAGTTCTGAAATCACCTTTATCTTTTAAACACTTGCTAAAGTCATGTGAACTAAAAGGCACTTGGGTGTGTTTTCTTAATGAGTGGTCTTTTAGATTAATTTCATGCTATATAAACAATTCTTTTAAAAAAGTACAGATACAACATATACACATGTATATGAATATACTTAAAGATTAAGTTTTATAATTACCAGTTATTAAAAAGCTATACTAGTTCCTTTATTTTTCTTTTACAGAAAACTCAGTCCCAATTAGCATGTCTTAAAGTAGGATTTCTGGTGTAGCAAAGTGAGCAATTTACTTCTCAGATGAGGTTCATTGGTCATTCTGTCTGCTTAAATTTTTTCACCTTTAATTTATCATGGGTTTTAGTTAACTTAAAAAGCTCTTGCCCCTGGGTTTTAAATTATTTACCATTGTATTGCAGTTTAGACATAGCTGGTCAGAAGTTCACACATTTTATCCTGGCTCTATTACTCTAGGCCTCTTAATGTTGAAAAATAAACCAGTTTAGGAGTGTCATGTTCCTCCACAGAGAGAAACATAAAAGCAAGCTATCTATAGTCAAATTTCCTCATTTTTCTAATCAAGTAATAAAGGGCACAGGAGAATGGAAAAAAGAAAACTGCTACAAATAGAAATTTTGACAATGATTTTGAAACCAATGAGAGCTTATTTAATACCCAAACCAGTTTAGAATGAACCAAGGACTCTCAGCCAGATGAAGGGAAATATAAATTGGAGGCAGGACAGTGTCATCTGAGGAATTGTACAATCAGTGGGCCTAAAAGGCTCTGCTGGTACTTGGTACTGACCTGGATAACAGCAAATTAGTTGTGGATAGTATCCTGGCCAAAGTTACTCCAAAGAATCTTGAACACATTTACATTAAATCAGAGTGCACTTTGAATTATATAGGCTCTGCGGTATCACAATAATATCACCCTTTTCTAAGTAACAGGTGACTCTGACTTTGGGCTCTTGTCTGCATATTCTGTCCCTTCATTTGGGTTTAAGATAGGAAGGGAGGTTGTTTACACCATCTGGAGAAGCAGATTGTCTCTAAAAGAGAACTTGTAAAGATTAAACCCCATACATTTAAAACATTTATTTCTATGTTGTGATACTTAGGCATGCCCTAAAACCAAAATCTTCTCCTGTCTTTAGTTCCTCCTCTTCAGCATTAGATTTATTGGTACACTAACATGTTCTATCTTTTGTTAACTTTATTTTCAACATGTACTGTCACTGGAAATGGTGGAGAGGTGGAGTGGAAAAGCCTCACAGGGTAGCCCCATTGTAATGATGCACTCAGCAGAAGACGCTGCAGCAGTTGGCTGTAACACAAGCAGTTTTCTTTCCTAAGCAAATCATAACAGAGTCTTCAAACACACCCAGAATCTCTAGCTTCTGTCTTTCATGCACAACACAGAATCCAAACTTGGCACACAGAACAGTTGAACATTAAACTCCAAATGAGCTCCCAACAGAAACCCCAGAACAGCTCAAAAATCTGCAAAATTGCTCACACAGCCCCACATGACAAGAAAACAGAAGGTTGAGAGCTGGTATGTATAATAAATTTAAACTTCTTGAAAGTCAGGTCCTTTACAACTCAGAGATAGGTGAATTACAGGCCAAACACTGGGAGATTTAGGGTTAGGCACTGTAAGTGTGGCCCTAAAACCTTTCTCAAGGAGGAGCAGAGTGCTGGGGATTCCTTTCTTGTGGTCAGGTCCAGTGCTGGCCATGGGATTTGTGCCGGAGTGTGTCTGTTTTTCCTGTTTTTATATATTTTTTCTCAGCTGCCTGGTACATGAGATCTTAACTTATTTCTAGTTTTCTGTCAGTGGGGCTTAATCTGTATTTTGTGATGTGGTGCTTTATGTTAGGAGGAAAGTCGGGATCTGCCTGTTCTGCCACATGAGTGATTTTACCTGATCCCATCACCAGTTAAAATACCCTCCCCCATGTCTTCCTCGACGTTACTCATGATGAGTAGATTTCATCTATGGAAAGACACATAAATGCTTTTAAAATCTCATTGGATGGGACAGTGTCAGTTACTATGAACAACCATTACCGTAGTAAGCCTTTAGAGAATCAATCCTCAGTTTCTTAAGAAAGAAAAAAATCACAAAACTACATAATTGTAAGACTATTCTGTTTTTTGGTTTTTTGTTTGTTTTTTTTTTGGTACCGGGGATTGAACTCGGGTCCTTGAGCTTGCAAGGCAGGCCACCGAACCGCTGAGCTAAGTCCCCAGCCCTGTAAGACTATTCTTATAGGGAACCTGAAACAGAATTTTCAGAAATCTTCCAGAAGTAGCTGAACTTTGGAAGTCAATAGCTGACCCAAGTCACTTAAAAGAAATGAAGGCAATAAATAATAGTTATGTTTTCTCCAAAAGCCATCAAGCTGAGATCCCTGTCTGTGGCTGGAGATGTAGTTCAGTGGTAGAAAGTGACCATGCCCTGGGTTCCACAACCAGCATGGGCAAAGAACATAGACTCTTGTCTGAATACTATTCTACTGTGCTTCCTTATATCTATAATACTTTAGTCATTGCTGTTCCTATTTTCTACAGACCCCTAGTTTTACCCATAACAATGACCCTTTTACTCATTTTCTAACTTACTACTGTTATAAACAGCACATGTGGAACCACTCGCTAGTGAGGCTTTTGTGAGGAGAAAGTATTCCACAGAATAGAGACTAAAATCAGGGATAGAGTACAGCAGCTAGCTGGAAAAAGCTGGGTTTATTATATCCCTGTGTGGGTGGACTGACATTGGGAGAGATAAGTATCAACAGCTAGCTGGAAAAGATTTTGTCTGTAGGTAAATGGGCTAACATCGAGAGAGAAACATTCGCAGCTAACTGGGAAAGGAATTAGGATTATGTAGGCATTGGAGGGGCTACGGAATCTGGGGTGAAATGTTTATGATTGACTCCAGCGATGGTCAGCTCAGGTGTGGACAGTCACTGGACACTTTTGGCTCCAGGAAGATTGTCTTCTGTTTACTGAGAAATAGCCTGTTTGCTGAAGGTGGTCTGTTTGCTTTTGTCCTTTATGTTTGTGAAGGGTGCACTTAGGTCAGACATGACAATTATTATGTGGTAGGTCAGAGTTGATTAATTTCAGACTGCTTTTCAATCATCTCTATCAAGAGCCACCTCTGTGAGTCCTAGTGGCTGCTGGATATGCCATCCATCACCAAACCCTACAGTGTACAAGCATCTGGGCAACTTTAGTTTCATCATCTAAGACCGTAGGAAATTGTAGACAGTAGCATTTATATGTGGACCTCTGTGGAAGATTAACCTTAAAATCAATTTGTGACTTTGCTAGATATTTTTCAGAAAAAATAATAAATTATTAAAATCTATTTTCAAAACCACAGATAATACTATATGAATAAAAATTAATAGGAATTTGAATGCACATCCCAGCTAATGTAAGACTGTGGAACTAAAACGTTGTAAAATCATTGTTGTGGTCCTTACCCTGCATAGGGACCCCCATTTTATAGACCTCCAATTTTAGAAATTACGACTCAGAAGAGATCTTCCAAATGAGAAAGCGTTTGATCAGTCACACTTATACCTGCTTGAACTATTGCTAATTCAACAATTTAAGCAGTGTTCCCATCCACTGGGATCATAACAAATAAAAAGAATGTAAGAAAGCTGTAATTAACTTTTGCAGAAATTATTAATGATTTCTCAGGTCAGTTACAACTTACTGGTACAAGTAGTGATAGACAGTGATATCTCAGTCCCTAGATTTCTTGTTGGCTAGTCAAGGTCTTGTCTTGCCATTTTTTTTTGTTTGTTTGTTTTTGGTTTTTGGTTGTTTTTTTTGTGTGTCTTTTTTTTGAGACAGGGTCTCACTTTGTAGTTGAGACTGACCTGGAACTATGTAGTCCAGGCTGGTCTTGAACTCGCAGCGATCCTCCTGCCTCAGCCTCCCTAGTGCTGGGATTACAGGTGTGCGCTACCACACCCAGCCTTTGCCATTTTTAATATTCCATATTGTAATTGAATCTATAAAACAGACAAAACAGGATACTTATCACCTAAAGAGAAAACTTTATCTCACTAAGGTTAATCTTCACAGACTTTAGAATTTGTTCTTGTCCTGGTTGGAAATTCTGATTTATGGTTTAGAGATCCTTTACAGGGATTCATAATTGTTTTTCTTTCTTTCATAGTAATTATTATGTGGGTTATTTTCATTGGCTTTTCTGGTGACAAGTCTAGTTGATCTTTATGTGATCTCCGTGGTACCAAAAAATTAAAAGGTCAAGAAGATCTTGCAGTACAGTTAGCTGTAATGTAAGTGGATAAACTCTGAGCAGTGAGAATCTGAATATCTAGGGTTCTATGAGTTTTTCAATCTCTTGTAAGACAGAGAAAACAAAAGAGGGGCTGATAAAATATGTGAACAGAAAATGGCTAAATTGTATATACCGATATAACTTTGACCAATAATCTGCATATTTTAGACCAGAGAAGCCACCTATTGCCAATAGTAACCAGCCCAAGAAGCCATAAATCTAAGCCATGATTGTATCACGTCAGACCACTGTGCCTAGCAACAAACATGGAATAAAAGCATTAATATCTATACAATTGGTACAGATACTTAAACCATAATTATTAATAGACACTCCCTATTATTGTGTTCATTTCCAGTGTAACATCAGTGACCAGATGTTAAATACCTGTCCTTAACCAATTATGTATCATTCTATAATACTCATTTCCAACATGAAAACATATGATCGGGTTATGTTCCTGAGCTTCAGATGAGATCAAATGCACTGGAAGTATTTTGTGGTGACCTAAACTTTATATAGTGGCACTTAAAATATTTCAAATTATATGCTAATTTGTGAAGTGTGGTTAAAATCAATGTGCCAGCTAAAATTACCCGTTATTGTATAGTAAATGTTCAAGGAAAAATGCTAGTCTAGTACCATAATGGTTACTTTAGATGATTCAGGGGTCAAACTTACGTTATGTTTGTATTGTCCATATTAATAGACTTTTTACAACTTTGCCTCCCTTCATTTATGTCATTCCACTAGGAATAGTGTCAATCCTGCTAAATAGCAAAATTACAACTGCCGTTCAGCCAAGTGTAAGGCTGAGATGATGTGCAGTATGCGATGCACTGTAATGTCAGCGCTTTTATTTTCTATTTTCTTTCACTGTTTTGTCTGCCTGTAAATTTTACTTTTTATTAAAGGTTTATTGGTACGATTTAGATGTACGTAATGATCACACCCATCGTACGGAATTTGTCCCTGTACCTGATCTGCATTGATTCTTCTTTTTTTCCCATTCTACCCTTCTCCCTTCTCCTTTTTTTTGGTACCAGGGATCGGTCCTCCACCGAACCGCTGAGCCGAATGCCCCGCTGCTCTTCTCCCTTCTGACCCTCTGTCCCCTCTTATTTACAAGAGCTTTGTTTCCATTTTATCTTTTTTCTTTCCCCTTCCTGCCTTTCCCTCTCCCCCCACCCTGGTGCTCTTTCCCATTGAACATTTTGTGCCTATTTCACAATATCTCTTGTACATTTATTTGGGTCTTCATTTACCCTACTCATGTTTCCTTACCCTGTTTGGCTCTGCATTGCTCTCCCAGTTGCTGTGTTGCTCTCAGACAGACACAGCCCAAGGCTGTTCCCAGTCCTGTGTATAGTTGGCCCCTCCTGGCCCTTGCATGGCCTCCTCTGTTCCACACTGCTGGCTCCTCTCATGCCATGACCTCCTTGTCCTGCCACTGCCACCCAAGGCTGCTTCCACTGCTGATTGCAAGTCAGAGGGAGGCTGACTTCCTGGCCTAAGGCTGCTTGTGCCGCTAGTCTGGTCACAGGGTGCAGGAGTACCGGTTTCCCTCTCCTTTTCCTAACCACCCAAGACTGCTTGTGTTGTTGGTCACAGCCTTGTCTGTGGCCTGAGTCCCTCTCTCATGTCAGTTGTAGGACAGGAGGGTTCGTGTTGTTCCACTTGGTGCCTTAATGCCCCTGCCAGTCCCTAACCTTGTTGCTAGAGGTTCTAGTTAGCTGCTGTAGTGCAAACAAACAAAACTAGTGGAAGGTGGGAGCAGCTTCCTGGTCACTTGCCTGTGTGTGTACCAGCAAAATTTGTTGCCAGGCTGTCGTGTGTCCTGTTTGCAAGAAATAAAAAGAGGAGGAGCCTTATATCCCAGATCTATCCTATGTAGGTTGAGTTGGTCACACATTTGCAATCTCTCCATTTGTTGGGGAGGGCTCTCAGTGCTTTTAGAATGAGACGTCATTGGGGCTGGGGATTTAGCTCAGCGGTTCGGTGGCCTGCCTCACAAGCACAAGGACCCGAGTTCCATCCCCAGTACCAAAAAAAAAAAAAGAATGAGACATCATTGGTAAGTGCTTCTTGGTGCCTCTGTCTCTCATTTATAATGTCATTGAGTTACCTAACAGTATGTGATACAGCAAGGTGTTACCTTACATAATGCTGTAGGGACAAATGAAAGCATTTAAAAAAAAAACTCAAACTTGTAACAAATTTAGAGAAAACTGCCTTTTTCTCCAATAGAGAAAATAGGAAACTTGGAAACTACAGCTCTTTGAAAAGAGATCGAAGTGATATCAGAAAATGGAAAGACATCCCTTGCTTCTGGGTAGGAAGAATCAACATAGTGAAAATGACCATATTACCAAATTATACAGATTCAATGCAATCTCGATTGAAATTCCCACAGTATACTTCACAGAACTAGAGAAAACAATCCAAAATTTCATTTGGAACCAGAAGAGACCTAGAATAGCAAAAGCAATTCTAGGCAACAGAGGTATGGCAGGGGGGTTATCACAGTCCCCAGCTTGAAACTATACTACAAAGCCACTGTGATCAAAACAGCATGGTACTGGCAAAGAAACAGACACAACACACTGAGGAGAGAGGAAGTACAAAGGTAAAAGGGGGCAAGAGAATGGGAGCCATGTTATGTCCCTAATAACAACGTTTGGGCCATAAATGTCTCTAATTACTCATTTTTTAAAATTCTACTTCTCATTAATAGCTAAATGGATGCACATTGAGGCAGTACTCTTAAGTGAAATAAATAGGACATGTGTAAATACCAAATAGCTTCTCTAGTGTGAGAAACTGAAAGTGTAAATGAGGACTAAGAGGTATAATAGATAACGTGAAATAGAAAAGGGACAACAGAACGGGAAATGGGATGGGTGGGGACAAATGGGAATGGATTTGATAGGAGAAAACACAACAATGGAAACGGAGTCTTTGTAGGTCGGTAGGTAGGGGTTGAAGGGAGGGCAGGGGAATGCGGGAAAAAATAACCAAGATGGATGATGTAAAGGTAAAAATGTCCAACAGTGAATGTCATCATACTGTACACCTTAAATGTCCCAATAAAATTTATTTTGAAAAAGAACTATTAGGCTACAGCACAGTTCTGGAAAATGAGACGGCCAGTGTTGTACATATAGTTTGTTTGAACACTGACGGCATAAGTGGCTCACTTTTTCTGGTAAAAATCATATTTTAAGAAAATGATTTTGTTAATCTATAAAAAATGACAAAGGCCGGGCGTGGTGGTGCACGCCTGTAATCCCAGCACTCGGGAGGCTGAGGCAGGAGGATCGTTGTGAGTTCGAGACCAGCCTGGACTGCATAGTGAGTTCCAGGTCAGTCTCAACTACATAGTGAGACCTAAAAAAAAAAAAAAAAAAAAAAAAAAAAAAAATGACAAGCAACTCATCCAAAAGAATGGGGAGAGGGAGCCCATAAAAGGAGAAGATAAAATCTAGGTTTAATACATTTGAACTTGTGAGACAGAAGGCAAAATGATGTGTTCAGTTACATGGAAGTAAATCTGACATAACCTCCGGTAAGAAATTAAACAGCACATTTTCCGGCATAATTAGAAAGAGATGGATTCTAAAGGCTAATGACAACATGGTTTTAATAAAGTTCTCTTTACTAAGCCGAACAACTGTGTCTGAGCCTTGAAGTCAAGAGATTTGGGAGGAGCCGTGATTGGAAGCAGAGACTCGCAGAGAGGAAAATACCTTCAGATGCAGCCAATATAGGGACCCCTGCTGCCGTCCTCCACGTGGAGACCTCCTCCCTCAGTCCCAGGCCTCGTTCTCCCTGAGCTTAGCTCTCTCCCATGTCCCTTGGCTCAGGAACCCTGTGTGTCCACGGGGGACGGGGATATATATGTCTTTGGTGTCTGAATCTAGCCCAGACCCTCCCTTTCCTTCTAGAACCCTGATTCGATGTCCTAGATCTCAGTATTCAGAGATAGGGATAATAATTAGCCAATCAGTTTCCTCCTTTTAGATCTCAATTTGTAATTTCAGGGTTATGACTAGAGATGTGCTAAGAATAACAAGCAGTGCTTCTGATAATCCTCATTCTAAAGGAAGAGTCGACTTAAAGCACCTAAACCCTCTTAAAGTAACTACTGAAAGGCATATTCATTATGAACTTTTATTTTTCACATCAACTCATACAGAATTGAAAAGGTTAGAAGAGCCACTTTCAATCACTGTGTTCTGTGTAGTGCACATTTACCTTTTAATGTGGAGGATCTTAAGTAAAGAATTGGAAAGAATTCCTTTTTTTTTTTTTTTTTTGTACCAGGGATTGAACTCAGGTTCTTGTGCTTGCAAGGCAGGCGGCAGAACCACTGAGCTAAATCCCTGGCCCAAGAATTCCTTTTTAATTGAATTGTTTTTACATTTAACTAGATTAAAACTGTGGGAAGCCAGCCATGGCCCACTGGCTTTTTGAAAGACAACATTTGTTCCTTTTTAAGGACTGCAAGTGTTAAACAAACTTGTTTTTGACCCTGCACGGGAGAAACTCGGACAGCCAAAGATCTGTAGGAGTCAGGTGCTTCCTGTTAAAGATCTGACGTTATCTGTAGGAGTCAGGTGTTGTAACTCCATTTTAAGTTCCTCCACCTATTGTGGGAATCATGATTATCAGTTGCAAGTGTTGTTAATTCGTTTTTCTTGAGCCTGCTTTCTCTTTCCCGTGTGAACCCTCGTTCCCGTGGAGCGGGTGTTGAGGTTACTATGGTAATCCTAGCCCATAATAGTTCGGTCTTTTCCTTTAAAAGGCTGATGCCTGCCTGCAATAAACGTCGCCTTGATCCCGCTCTTGTCTTGGCGTCCTTCCTTTCTCTCTGCCCCACCTCCACCCCGCTGCTCTTTCAGGTTTGAGGCCCTCCTGGACAGTGCTCTGCGTCGCCGGCTCGCGACATGAGACCAGATATCTTCACAGAGAAGACAGAAAGTAAGCACTTTAATAAGATGAATAAATGTGAGGTCTGATCACAATGTCATGGGCAATAGAAGCAATCTGCTAAGAGATTGAAAATCGAAGAAAAAAATTCTTTTTCCCCTTGGTACTACGGATTGAACCACAGGGCTTTGTACAGAGCTACACTCTGTCTTTTAATTTTTATTATTTTCCTCCAGCCCTTTTTTATGTTTGATTTGGATACAAAGCCTCACTAAGTATGCCAAGCTTGGCTTAAACTTGCATCCCCCTGCCTCGGCCTCCCAGAGTACTGGAGTTACACGCATGTGCCACGACTTCCATCTAAAACCCTCATCCTCTTATGTAATCCACTCCATACTCATTTCGGGATAAACCCAACTTTGCTCCTCCCTTAAATATACAGATGCAGGTGTATATAGCACAGTTTATGCTGAACTACTTGGTAACTGGGAACGACCTATGTGTACCCAAGGAGCTCTACCCAGAGGCAGCAGATAAAAATTTAAGCTCATACATTTCTGACAGGTGCTAGTTTTCCACCTGGGAGCAGGTGCCCATTCTAGTTAGCTTTCATAATCTCACGGAAACGCAGGGATACAGGTGCTGGCTCCCTGCTTACATTACAGAGGGCCCTTAATTCCTTCAGAAAGGCATCCGAGGTCATTAAACTGACAATTTCATTTAGTTTGTAAAAATACATTTCAGTCTGAGTGTGGTGCAGCACACCTGAAATCCCAGTTACTCCAGAGGCTGAAGTAGGAAGATCCCAAGTTTGAAGACAGCCTGCGCAGTTTAAACGAGACTCTATTTCAAAAAATGAAAAAGGATGGCACGTTCCTACACATAATGTTTTTACACCGTAAGCAATTAACAAAATGGCAATAGTTAAGGCCTTACCTGTGGGAAGCCAGCCATGGCCCACTGGCTTTTTGAGAGATAACATTTGTTCCTTTTTTAAGGACTGCACGTGTTAAACTTGTTTTTGACCCTGCATGGGAGAAACTCGGAAAGCCAAAGATCTGTAGGAGTCAGGTGCTTCCTGTTAAGGATCTGACGTTATCTGTAGGAGTCAGGTGTTGTAACTCCATTTTGTTAAGTTCCTCCACCTATTTGGGAATCATGATTATCAGTTGCAAGTGTTGTTAATTCGTTTTTCTTGCGCCTGCTTTCTCTTTCCCGTGTGAACCCTCGTTCCCGTGGAGCGGGTGTTGAGGTTACTATGGTAATCCTAGCCCATAATAGTTCGGTCTTTTCCTTTAAAAGGCTGATGCCTGCCTGCGATAAACGTCGCCTTGATCAGACTCTTGTCTTGGCGTCCTTCCTTTCTCTCTGCCCCATCTCCACCCCGCTGCTCTTTCAGGTTTGCACTGCGGGACAGTGCTCTGCGTCGCCGCTCGCGACATAAAACATTTTGAGAAGTGGGTATGTAATACCCATTTTTACGCATATGGTTTTAAGACTAGCAACTTTTCATTGACAGAACAGGGAGGAAAATATGACAGAGAAAAAAGAAAAGGAAGAAGGAAGGAAAATGGAAAGAAGGAAACTGAGTTTTAATGAGAGTTTATGGAAAAGGTCATCTCTTGTGTTTGTGAAGGAATCAGTTTGTACACAGTGGCGAGGGTGGACACAGCTCATTTCGCTCTTGACAGGAAATACCCCGTTTCCTGACAGCCCTCTGGGCGTCTCGCTCCCAAAGCCATCAGCGGGAGTCCCTTTCTCCTGCCTAATCCATGTTTCTAGACTCTGATTACCGAGTCTTCCTGGGAAGAGGAAATAAACTCACCTGCGTGGCTCTCCCTGCTCCCCGGCCCGCTAGCTTCCCAGGGCAGCTTTAATGAGCCTCCTTCCCTCTTCTGATTTTTCCAGGGCTTAGCTCCGTTTACTCAGGTACCTATCCTAGCTACCTATTGTTTATTTGTCTCTTGGTCTCACTATTATCTTGTATTTTGATGTTCAAATTATTTATATATTGGATTTCTCATGTAAGAAACCATTCAATATTTAACCTCTGTGTCAGATCTATTTTGCTTATTTTGGTATCAAGGTGCATCACTTTTCCAACAACTGACATGAATGTGCCCCCCATTATGGCAAAATAATACTCCATTGTGTTTAAATACATTTTCTGTACCCATTCATCTGTTGATGGACAAATAGTCTGCTTCCAAGATTTCGTTATTGAAAGTTGTGCTGCTACAAACTTGGGTGTGTGTGTATCACTGTAATATGTTGTCTTTAAATTTGCAGGGGGGAGATATCCAGGGAGTATAGGTGGAATTTCTGTTTTTAGTTTCTGAGGAAATCCCATACTAATTTTGTCACTTTGTATTGCTCTGTATTCTCCTGAACAACACAGAAGTGTTCCTTTCTTGCCCGTAACCTTGCCGGTATTTGTTCTTTTGTGTGTGTGATGGCGGCCATTCTTTCTGGAGTAAGATGGACTCGGTATTGTTTTCAGTTGCATTTCTCTTAACTACTGAAGATGCCAAACATTCTTTCATGGACACACTGACCAGTGTTCTTCTTCTCCGATGTATCTGTTCATTTCAGTTGCTCATTTTTTATTGTCTTTTAATGTGGGAGGGTCGAATTTAAGTTCTCTGTATTTTCTAGATATTATTGTTGTCCAAGGAATAAACAGCATTTTTTTTTTTTGCATTCTGTAGTTAGTTTCTGTACTCTATTGGCTGTTTCCTTTGTTATGCCAAAGTTTTGTAATGTGATATATATAGCCTTATTCTTTAATACTTGGTATTGTATCTTTTTTGTTAATAAACTCCTTGCCTATGCCTACATCAAGATTTTTACCTATTTTATCTCCAAACAGATTCAGTATTTTTGCTTTAATGTCTAGGTCTTTGATCCATTTTAATTTTAGTACATAATGAATGATATGTGTCTAGATTCATTCTCCTGCTTATAGAAAATGCGTTAAGTACCATTTGCTCTTTTCTTTAGGTATGTGTTTGGCCTCTGTCACAAGATCAGATGGCTGAATGTGCCTCAGGTTTGCTTGTCTGTTTTTGTGCCGTGCAGTTTTTACCACTGTAACTTTGTAATATAATTTGAAGTCTGGGATTGTGATGCCGCCTATTTTGCTTTTGTTGCCCAGGATTGTAATTGCTCTTGTGGGTCTCTTCTGGTTTCATATGAATTTTAAGACTTTTTTTTTTCAATTCTGTTAAGGATACTGGTATTCTGATTGAAATTATACTAAATATGTTAGTTTTTGATAATATGGCTATTTTAAGAATACTGATTTTGCTTATCCAGAAACGAGAGGTGTCTTTCCATTTTCTGAGGTCCTCTTCAGTCTCTCTCTCTCTCTCTCTCTCTCTCTCTCTCTCCTCCACTCTCTGAGGATACTATAGTTTTCATTATATGGGTCTTACTTTTAGGGGTAGGTTAATTTCTAAGTAATTTTTTTTGAATCTATGCTAAATGTTACAGTAAATAAGACAAAGATACATTTGACCCCACGGAAGCATTACAGAAAAAATGGAATTATAATAAAACAGGAATAGGTCTAGATGCTTGCAATATTCAAAGACAGCTGTTCCAAATAGCAAAGCAAGTTGCATTATTCAAGAATAAGTGAAGGTCCAGCATATATCATTTTCCCCTATCTCCTTACATGTCAAGTAAAAAAAAATTCATCATAGGAAAATGATATGAGCACACATTTTTCAAACAAGATGTATGGCTGACAAAGATGAAAAAAATGTTCAATATTATGAACTATTTTATTGTGGGCAAAAATTTAAAAGACTGGCTATATGTGTCAACAGGGATGTAAAGGAACTGGAATTCTACACTGTTGGTAGGAATCAATAGGGAACCACATTTACAGTATGGTATTTACTATGTTCTTAAAACACCCCCCTATGTTGAACTGAGGCATTACAATTTGAGTTAACACAAGGGAATAAAATGCCCGGGCTGGGGGTTTAGCTCAGTGGCACCGTGCCTGCCTCACAAGTGCAAGGTCCTAAGCTTGATCCTGGGTACTGGAAAAAAAAAAATCTATGTACTAATAAAAAATTAAAACTAAACAATAGAAGACATATTCACAACAGCTTTATTAGACACATATAAAGTCTATAATGTTCCTAACAGAACACAAAGCAATAAAAATAATTTTTTACATAAGCATTTCTTAATCTCAAAATAACTGCGCAGTACACATTTGTGCACACACACACACACACACACAAACACTTTACAATAACAACAAAGTCTAGAAAATACAAACCAATTTACTTTAAAGGAAATCAACAATTGCCTAAAGGCCGCAGGAAGGTAGGGAGAGAGATTATAGAAGGGCAGGAGGAAACATACAGTTTAACAAAGTTTATTTATTTTTTTGATTGTAATGATGGCTTCAATGCTCTACCAAACTTTTTTCCTTTTGTCTTGCCAGGGTCTCACTACATCACCAGGCTGGCTTCAGACTCCTGTGTAGATGGGACTGCAGGCACACTACCACACCAAGGTCCAAACTGTATAGGTTACTCAGTGTACTTTGTTGCATGTAAATCTTATAAATTATACTTAAATAAAGCTTTAAAATGGGAGCTCAAAATAATAAGCCTAAATGCTGTTTGTCCTGGAAGATCAGGTTCATAACCTGTTATCAATTGCACCATTGCTTTCCTCAAGCCTTAGGAGGTGCAGCTGTTTCAGTGGCAGCAAATATTGGCAAGCAATAAAAGCCTGTGCCAGTTTTAAACAGGAATGCTGTCACAAAGCTACACCCTTAAACTATCAAGTTATTTTTCTCTCTAGTCTTGTTTTCCTGTCTGCATGGCCATTTGGGATTTCCCCAGAATTGGATCACTCCACACCAACCTAACTAGTCTGTTTATAAGTCACCCCACACAATTAACAGAATTTTCAAAATTAAAAGTGGATAAACAAAATGACTTTTACTAAAAGATCACTCATCAGTGCAATGTGCAGCAAGCAGTTTCCAGGCTACTAAATTACAGCCCAGAAAAACTCATCACAAGCATGATGTGAGAACAACAAAGTGGTGATTCTTAGCAAGTTGACACACAACTATGACCAAGCCCTCTGGACCAAAACTGTTAAGGGCTGTACCCTAAAGGCAGAAACAAGAAAATGAGGAGCCACCAAAGGCTGAGAAGAGTGTTTCCCCAAATAGGAGAGGTCAGAGGTTTGCTTCTCGGAGCACTCTGGAATAATAACTTGTGTACACAGCCTGTGAACTTATCAGGGAGTAGAAGTGAAATGGATTATGCCACAGAAATGGGCAGTGAAATAAATCAGGCTGTGGCCCTGGGCCACTGATTCTAAACTCTAATCAGTCACCACAAAGCATCACAGGTACGTGAAACTCACACTGAGAAAACTCACATGAACGATGTTCACATTTAGATAGGGCCCCTTTGGTCTCCTGCCATGTTATTAAATTTAGGAATGGAGTAGAACATTTTCCTACACACTGTAAGCCTTCTTAGGTATGAACTTGCCGGTGTCGAGTCAGATTAGATTTTTGACTAAAGGATTTTTCACATTCACTGCACTTATAAGGCCTTTCTCCAGCGTGAACTCTTTGATGCTGAACGAGGTCAGATTTGTGGGTAAAGCATTTCCCACATTCATTGCATTTATAAGGTCTCTCTCCAGTGTGACCTCTCTGGTGCTGGAGGAGGGTAGAGCTCTGGCCAAAGAATTTTCCACATTCATTACACTGATAAGGCTTTTCTCCAGTGTGAACTCGCTGATGATGAATGAGGGTTGCACTCTGACTGAAGGTTTTTCCACATTCATTGCACTTATAAGGCTTTTCTCCAGAATGAACTCTCCGGTGTTGAATGAGGCCAGAGCGTTGTCTAAAAGATTTCCCACATTCATCACACTCATAAGGTCTTACACCAGTGTGAATTCTCCGGTGCTGAACAAGGTCAGATTTCCGGGTAAAGGATTTCCCATTCACTGCACTCATAAGGCCTTTGTCCACTGTAAAGACTCTGGTGTTGATTGAGGGTAAATTTGCGGCTAAAGGATTTTGCACATTCACCACATTCATAAGGCTTATCACAAGTGTGAACATTCTGGTGTCTGATGAGGTTATAATACTGTCTAAAGGTTTTCCCACAGTCACTGCACTCATACCTCTCTCCACTATGAATCCTCTGGTGTTGAATGAGTTCAGAGTAGCAGCTAAAGACTTTCCCACAATCACATCACTCATATGGCTTTTGTCTAGTGTGGATTCTCTGGTGTCAAAAGAGGCTATAACTCTGTTTGAAGGATTTCCCACACTTGCTACATGTGTAAGGCCTTTCTCCTGTGTGAACTCTCTGGTGTTCAATGAGCTTAGATTTACAGGGAAAAGATGTGCTACATTCCCCACACTCATAATGTATTCCTCCACTGTGATGTCTCTTGTCAGACTTGTGGATAAAAGCATTTCCACATTCGCTACATTCATGAGGGCTTGCTCCAGTGTGAATTCTTTCAGGCCCAATAATGTGGCACTTTTCGCAAAGGGATTTTCCATACTCACTACATTCAGATGTTCTTTGTCCAAAATGAGTATCCTGGTGCTGAGAAAATGTGTACTTGCAGGTGAAGACTTTCTCACATTTGCTACATTTATGAAGCCCTTCTTCAGCAAAGACACACTTCTCTTGAACAAGTGTGTGCTTGAGACTTGAAGCTTTTTTGCATTCATCCCACTTGCGATGTCTTTTTCCAGTCCAAAATGCTTCCCTGCTCTTGATGCTGCTGTGTGGCTGCTTGTCATCACGAGTGATCTGATGCTCAAGGAAGTCCATCCCAGCCTCTCCACAGGAGAAAGGCTTGGTCAAGGTATAAAGTCTGCAGCTTGCCACTAAGGAGGCCGTGTCCACAGCCCTTCCCCAAGGCTGTTCTCCACCATCATGCTTCTGGTGCTGAAGATTTGTATTGAAACCGAAGTCTCTCACACTTGTGCTACCCAAGTACAATTTCTGAACAGGGCATGTGATTTTGTGCTCAGCCTGGTACAAGATGTCTTCCAAGGCTGGAACATAGTTTTCACAAGGGGTGAGTATCCTGGGTGGATGGACTTGCCTTAGAAGTCCTGATATGTGTCATTCTTTCCATGTGCACACTGTACTCAGAAATTCTCTTCTCATACTCTGTCCCACAGCAGCCACCTGAAATCAGAGAGATGCTAATAAAATGCATGTTGATGTCACTCAAAGTGCAAAGGTCTATCATAAAACATATGATACACAAAGGCAATGAGACCATGGGACTATTCTGAGAATGAGGAAGCTGGCAGCAATTTAAGGAAGGGGCTACTGTGAAGTACTGGGCCTTTGAAAATTAAGAGATCATACCAGACAAAGGATACTGAACAAGGTGAAGCAGGATCTTCAACTCATTTAGCAGAAACTTGTGCACCAAGGACATGCTTGTGCTGTAAAGAAGGTTGTTGGCGTTCGATCCCAGAAAATAGAAATGAAACCACGTAGCTGGCGATCAAGGACTAATTAAGGATGTGTCACACCTCACAACATGGTAAATCCAAACTGGAGACTGCAGCAGAAAAAGCAGTGAAAAGACTAAGAAACACAAAGAGCCACAGAAGGAAAATCAGTCAGAACCAGAAATCGCAGATGAAATGACAAGTGGGTAAAGTGTTACATAAGGGAAAGGAGAGAGGAACCGAGTATTGCCAGTGTCCCTTTAACGAGCACATTGCTGAACACAATGTAGTACCCTAGAATAATGCAGACACAACCATGAGGTCTGCACTTGCCTGGCTGCCTCTCACCAGGCCAGGCCTCCTCTGAGACTTTGCCATCCACCCTGAGGGGCACCCATATTCTCCCACAGCACACATGCTGAAACCGCACGGGACACCACTGATGCACATGCTAAAGGAAGAGAGGCAGTGACCAGCACTGGCTCATAACAACCCAGTATACAACAGTAAGTAAGAGAACATTTCAAAAACACCTGAAGGAGGGTCTCCCAAGAACAGCTGTGGCTCATCGAAGAGTGATTATGACAACGCTTGTGATTCCGATTCCTCACTAAGGTAGCTATAAGGAAATGACCCTAGACGAAGGAGGTAGAAACAGGAGTAAAAGAGCCAACTAATGTGGACACAGTCATCTCACAGGGACAAGGCAATTACTGTGAGACCTGGTAGGCTGAGTACAAAACTCCAAAGAGCAGAAGTAACTCCTGAGAAAAAAGGCAAGGTAAGGACCCCTCAGGATATTGGCAGGGAGAGGGGAACTTACCCAAGGACAACACAAGTGCAAAGTTGTTCAGCATCACATCACAGTACAGGAGTCTTTGAGCCTCATCAAGGAGCTCCCATTCCTCCCGGGAGAAGTAAATGGCTACATCCTCAAAGGTTATATCCTGTCATAAAGGAAACAGTTCATTTCATGATTAGTTTTTGTCCTAGGACCCCCAAGTTCAGTTTCTTGTTCCCAAATCCAGCTCCACTCACCCCATCCCATATGTCATCTCAGAGGAGATACCCAGAGCAGAGGCCACTGATGAAGCCCAGTACGAACACTAACACTGTGTCCTCCTAAAGAACAAATAACACCGAACCTCTCACGTAGGCCACACCACCTACTGTCACTGGGATAATTATTACAAATGCTGGTTAAAAAGAGAAACCACAGAGAGAGTCGGCTCTGGCTGGACAACACCCCTAAGCTCTCCTAAATCATCCTTCCAGGACTCAAGCAGCAGAGTCCCCTCTCATCTTTATGACAGCAAACTCCCTTGGGGCCATCAGTTCACACTATCTTCACAAGCACAGCATTTTTCATTCACCTTTCTCACAGCACAATATTTTTACAGCCACAGCCTCAAAAGCCGTACAGCCCAAACACTATAGGAAGAGTTCATTCAACGATGCACTTCCTTCTGAGAATTCCAGGTTTGTATCTCATCCAACTCTCTCATCTTATTCCCCATCTCCCACCTCACAGGAGAAACCAGGCCTGGGTGCCACTTAGGCCTTGTCTCTCCTCATGGTCTCACTGAGTACTGTATCTGTACACAGCACCACATGCAGATGGGCAAATAAGCACCACCTAAGTTCTGGACCTGGCATGTAAGACCATACTGCTCTTCCCAGAAAACTGTCCTGCACTCCTCCAGGTCATCTTACCACATGGAACCAAACATGGCCTTGCCCCCTATGTCCTCAATGCTAGGCCACTGAAGCCATCAGGTCATACTATCTCGCCACAAGCACACAACCTTTTCTTTCACGCATCTTTCCCACTGGTGCCTCTTCAATCACAGCCCCACACCATGAGCAGTTCCTTCATCTACCCACTAGATTCTCAGCACACAGTGCCCAGTGTCTGGCAAAAATCAAACAAGATTTACTACACCCTCAGGCCTCCCATGTATCCCACTACCACCAAGCAGCCCCTAATTCTGCTTCTACTTGACTCTTCCTTGCTTCAGCCTTGCCCACCAAGAATCATTCAGATATCCATGGTGTTCTTCCACTCCTGAGCTTTGCACAAACCAGTCAATCTTCTGTCCAACTAACTCTCACGCAAGGTCCAACTCCAGTGGCTTTCTAACACAAGCCCCACAATTATCCCCCCAGCTAATCGCTGGCCTGAATGAAACACCCCAGGGCCCACTGAGGTAAACAACAAAAATCCTGGTGAATCTGTAGAGCAGTGAATAAACACCAGCCCTAATATTGTCTTGTTTATTTCTTTGCCACCACATCCATGTCAAGGACATTCACATCTGAGAAGTCTCAGGCATGTCCAGACCATTTTCCTCACCATCACTTCATGGACACTTGTGGGAAGCCAGCCATGGCCCACTGGCTTTTTGAAAGATAACATTTGTTCCTCTTTAAGGACTGCACGTGTTAAACTTGTTTCTGACCCTGCACGAGAGAAACTTGGATAGCCAAAGATCTGTAGGAGTCAGGTACTTCCTGTTAAAAATCTGACGTTAGCTGTAGGAGTCAGGTGTTTCCCGTTGATGTGCCTTTAAAAGGCTGATGCTTGTTTGCAATAAACGTCGCCTTGATCAGACTCTTGTCTTGGCGTCCTTCCTTTCTCTCTGCCCCATCTCCACCCCGCTGCTCTTTCAGGTTTGAGGCACTGCGGGACAGTGCTCTGCGTCGCTGGCTCGCGACAGACACTTCTCTACATGACCCAACACCCAGGGCCCCAAGCAGAAGATCCAGTATTTAGCCCAGCCCTTCCCTCTTCTTCCTGGGTATCTACTACCATCACAATCATGACCCTGCTTCCCTTCTACTAAATGTGGGCCCACAGCTTATTTGCAGCTGGCCGTGAACTATTCCCTCAAAGTTCTCAAACACCCTGCAAGCCAGAAGTAAAACCCTTGATACTCCCATGAAAACTCTGCTTAATGTGTACTTCATCACCTCAGCCAGTATAACTTCCATCAGCCCTAATCAAACCTTAAAGTTATCCATGAGTACAAATTCTCTCTACCATCCTCAAGTCAAGATTCAGGCAGCGGGGCGTGGTGGCGCAAAACTGTAATCCCAGCACTAGGGAGGCTGAGGCAGGAGAATCACCATGAGTTTGAGACCAGCCTGGGCTACATAGAGAGTTCCAGGTCAGTCTCAATTACATAGTGAGACCCTGTCTCAAAAAACAAACAAACAAACAAACAAAAAAAAAAAAAAAAAAAAAAAAAAAAAAAAAAAAAAAAAAGAAAAAGAAAGAAAAGAAAGATTCAGGCAGCTTTACTTAAAACAAAACTGATCCTGAACCCATCCCCTTCTCCCACCTCCAGAGCCACCATCTGTCTAGACCCATGGTGGCAAACCTACGGCATGCATATCATTGCTTTTCTTTGAAGACAAAAGATGTTAATGTGAGTTTTTTCTAAACTAAAACCTCAGTATTCATGTTTAATTTGTGTTGGCACTTTGTAATAAATAAGTGGTTTTGGGTTGCAGTTTGGGCATTCCTCTCTAAAAGGTTGCCATTGCCGCGCTAGGAGCAGCCTCTTCCCATGTCTTCCTGTCATCTCCCTTGACCCACTTCTGTTTCCCGTGCTGCAACCACAGGGACCAATGGAAACAGGTCAATTCGCCTCCTTCCTCCACGTCACAACTCTCTTTTTTCTGGTCACAGGGAATGGACACTCAACTCCTCGGGGAGGCATTGTACACCTGACTTCCAGTCCACTGCTCCTTCTTTCTACGACAAAGAAGCAAAGCTCAGGGTCCTCTCCAAGCCAATGCACATCCGAGTAATTCCGTGGTTGCCAACAATTTCACACGGTCCTCTGTCGCGAGCCGGCGACGCAGAGCACTGTCCCGCAGTGCCTCAAACCTGAAAGAGCAGCGGGGTGGAGATGGGGCAGAGAGAAAGGAAGGACGCCAAGACAAGAGTCTGATCAAGGCGACGTGTATTGCCGGCAAGCACCGGCCTTTTAAAGGCACATCAACAGGAAACACCTGGGACTCCTACAGATAACGTCAGATCTTTAACAGGAAGCACCTGACTCCTACGGATCTTTAGCTGTGCAGGGTCAAAAACAAGTTTAACACGTGCAGTCCTTAAAGAGGAACAAATGTTAACAAATGCTAATTAGGAACATCCTGACCACACACTGTGTCAATGCCTTGATTATAAAGAAAGAAGTTATCTTTCAAAGAACCACTGGGCTATGACTGGCTCCCAACAGTCCTCAGCTATCTACGTTCAAGATCCTCCCGCCCAAAGCTAGAGAAGGGCCAAGGAGAGTCCAACCCAGAGCCGACGTGGGGAATGAGCACTAGCACCACTCTACTCACATGTGGTACCAAAGTTACGGCGGATCTGTCTACAGCGGAGGCTGTGAGCGTCAGGCACCTGAAGGCTCAGGCCACATGGCGGCTTGCCTAATCGAGCCGAGCGGCCTGGGACGCAGGACCTCGTCCCCGAGCCTCGGCGCCCAAAGCTAATTCTTGGCAGCTGTGCGCACCTGAGCACGGACTCATCCGTCCCGTGTCAGCTCCCCGAGCCCGCCAGCGCCCGGGTGTCGGGCACGGCCCCT
>NW_022900931.1:68539414-68549166 GCF_012274545.1 Fukomys damarensis
TCGGCGCAGCTGCCCTCATCATCGGTCGACCCTGAGGGAGAGACCTGTCCACCCCGAAAGAAGGCTGCTGTCTGCCTTCTGCGTTCAGTCACTTCGGCCTCAATCCAACGCTCCGGAACAGCAAACCAGGAGACCTCCAGAAACACTAAAATGCCCGCCACAAGCAGGACGCCGGAAATCCCGCCCCTCGCAGTTTGTCCCCGCCCCCGGAAATGCCCGTGAATTGAGTTTTCATTGGCTTAACTCGGCACCGTTTGCATGCTGGGTAATATAGTTTCCGGGGCTCCAGGGACTGAGTCTGGGTGGGTCCCACCATAATCTCCGAATTTAGTGTGAAGAACCAAGCCTGAAGCTGAGAAGTGGCAAATTCACAATTTGCGAGGGGGAAGTATTTAAAAAGGCTGTTTTCAAAATACTAGGGAATATTGTCTGCAAGTGATCCCTTAAGTGTTTGGAGACATTATATTAGATTACATGAAGCTCACTGTGACCCCAGAACCTAAAAATTTTATTTCAAATACTGTGCTTGCCGAGGATACAGATCCACATGGACATATTCCATACAAAATACCTACACTTTTTTTTTTTTTTTTTGAGACAGGGTCTCACTATGTAGTCGAGACTGACCTGGAACTCACTATGTAGCCCAGGCTGGTCTCGAACTCACAGCAATCCTCCTGCCTCAGCCTCCCCAGTGCGGGGATTACAGGCGCCACCACGCCCGGCCAAAATACCTACACTCTTAACTGGAATTTAATGACATTTTTCTTATTGCTGTTCAAGTGTTTGTCTAATCAGAGACATTAAGAGTTTGTATTGTAACTCTCTATGTACTTAAGAGACAAAAGAAGAAAGATCTAGGTGTGGCCATGATGTTGAAAATAAGGGGAGATGTTTATCCCACTTTGAAGCTTAGGAGGAGGGGAAATCAGTCTCTGATTCCCATAGAGAGCTTCTCACTTTCTTATATATTCATGACTATATCCAATTCATTAAAAAAGTTTATTCATTTTCTATTTATTACTCAATTTCCAAAGATAGCTCATTTTCTTAGGAATTTCAAGTCAATTGTGATAAAACTGAGGTGAATAAAAAGTAGTAAACACCTTTGGGAGAAGCTGAAGGGTTGCATTTCCCTGATGAGCGACCCTGTGAGAATTGTCAGCCTGAACTGTTTAGGGAAGTTTTATTTCATCTGTGATATTTAGCAAAGTGCATATATCATACTTTTACAAATGCTTTAAAAATTTCCAGATCAACTAATTGCGGTGACCAACACCTACATAAAGAAATGGAACGCTATTAGAGTTCCTTTCTCTCTGTGGTTCTCCTGTCTAACCTATAATCTCTCAGGGGACCCTACTGCCTGGACTGTCAATCTGTCTCCAAAGTAACTCATCCAAACGCGCAGGGACAGTGGGAAGGGTCGGGGAAAGGGAACAAGGGAAAAGAAAAAAATGTGAGAAACTGAAAAAATGGAAAAGTGTTTGTAAATGGGGAGGGGAGGAGGGGGTGAAGGGAGGGCAGGGAAAAGGGGAAAAATGAGAACCAAGACCTGTCATGTAAAGGTACAAGATCCCAGTAATGAGTGTAACTGAACTGTATACCTAGAATGTACCAATAAACTCAATAAAAAAAAAACCTCATCCAGGTCTTTGACGAACTGCTTGCTAACTCAGTTTTTTTTTTTCTGTTCTTGTATCCTATATCAGTAAAGTCATAGAGCACATATTGATCTGTGTCCAACTTTTTCTTTTCTCCCAGCAGAAATCCCTCAGGAAACGACAGTTCATAGGCATATGTGCTCTATAATATGTGCCTGGTGAGCTATGACTCATAGTTATACCTATGTACTTAATTCTCTTCTCAAGTTACTTGCTTGCTTTATTACAGAACCTTTTCCTTTTATACTCTCCAGCTGTACGGGAGCGAAAGTACCGCCCACACATTCCAGAAGGAAGCAATAACAATGATTATGAGTTACATCTGCTAGGCAATAGATCAGCTCACCAGCTGAACTAGCCCGTTGCTATGGGTGACGGCACGTCCACACTGCTCGGGTGAATCACAAGTCAATATGGCTGTGCTCTCCAGACTCAATTCTGGATCAAACATCCTGGGGTTGAAACCAAGTATGTATGATAACAGCACATCCACAGGACTTTGATTTATATTCTAGAACGTTCCACTCTGTTACCGTGATTCTGTGCATGGGGCAGGTATCGTTTTTAAATGTATTTTTTATTTGTACAAGTTTTCAGTGGGAGAAACTGGCACATGTACATGATACATCTCAACTGTCCTTTTGCTTTTCTATCCCGACCCTCTCTCCCTGTACTCCTGATCCCCTTCCCATTTACAATGAAGAGGAATCTCTTCTTAAGCTGCAAGATTCTACAATGGAAGTTTGAATATCTAGCAGGGCACATTCATTTTTCTAATATCCGTATGCTTTAAAGAGTGAAATTTCAAAAACACTTTTTTTTTTTTGGTACCAGGGATCGAACTCGGGTCCTTGTGCTCGCAAGGCAGATGGTGGAACCACTGAGCTAAATCCCTGGCCCCAAAAAACACTTTTTTAAAGAAGGTTCTACACGCTACACGTTGAAGAAATAGTAAGTGGAAAATCTTTGACACTTTAACTCCTGAAGAAGAGCAAAGCTCGTGGTGTAGAATTATCCTCTTAGAATACCCTCTGCACCCGGAGGCAGCTCTGTGCGTGTGTTTAAGTGTAGAAACAGACTTTTAAACATATCTTATTCTTAGTGAAAGCACAGGCACACTCTGCATACACAGACGAGGTTTTAATCGTCTGCCCTGCCCTGTGTCCTGGACAGCACAAACCTTCCTACTCCTCTCACGCTTTGACACCTCCACGTCCACACAGAGAGCACCTACTGTTGTCTCTGCAGCTCTGCTTCAGCGGGCTGTCTCCTGGGGACATCTGGCTGCCCGCCCTGCAGAGGCCATATCTCCACAGCCCTCTCCAAGGACAGAGAAGGCGCTTGCGGTCCTAAAAGCCCATTTTCATCACGTGGTTGGATTTGTGATTCAGCCTGGACTTGTGGCAAAGGCAGGGGCCCGCAGGGCTTGGTCCACAGGGAAGGCGCACCGTGCCAGGCTTCCCTCAGAGGCCAGGGAGGCTGCCAGTATTGTGGGGTGCCCTCTCCTTACTATCTGCCATCTGGGACCTGGAAGCAGTTGCTCAGTGACATTCATACATTTTTCTCCTTGTTTATGGCAGGATACAAAGCACATCCTGTTACTCCGTCATCACCAGGACCCACAGCACACTTGAAGAAAAGTGACCCTGACTCTCAAAGTCCTGTTCTTAAGGGAGGCTGTGTCTGCCCTTTGATGAGCTGGAGTGATGTCTTGGTATCTAACACAAAGAGGCAAAATGTGCAACTCCATATCCAACCCCTAAATATTGTACAAGCAGGTTTACAGGTAGGTGAGAAATCCTCAGTAACAACAATGGAAATAGCTGTGTCTTCTGAACGTGGCCTCCATTTATTTTATTTTTGTTGCTGACTGTTTTGGCTTGTGTATAGAGGTCCCCCCAAAGCCTCATGCTTTTTCAAAGATAGTTGAATCTGGAGTGTGTGATGCCGGGGTTAAGGGCGTGTGATAACTAAACCACTACACGTGAGTGATTAGCTTGGCACCGCTCTAATTCCTGGAGTCTGAATAAGATAAAAGGGGCTGAAAGACGCTGTTACATCTCTTGTTACCTTTGCTGCCTTGTGCCTGCCCTGTTATTTCTCCTCTGTGTTGTCTGTTTGCTGTCTCTGTCTTGGAGCCAGCCGATTGTGGACTGAAATCACTGTGAGCTGTAAACCCCAAAGAAACGCCTTCTCCTCTAACTTTGGGTGTGGGCTCTTTTGTCTCAGCAACAAGATAAAAGTAACTGACACACCCACGTAGCCCTCAAACAAAAAGCAGAGGAAGGAAACTTGAAGGAACCCAGGAGGATGGAAATTTGAGGTCTGAATTGAGGTCATCCCATGGGAAGTGGGTCTCAGAACTGAGACGGTTAAGGCCCAAGCAGCAAACCAAATGGCTTTCTTTTTCGCAGGTGCCTTTTGTTTAAAATATGGGATAAAACATACTTCGAGGGGTGGGCTAATTCACGCAAAATAAGGAATTTTGGACGTGGACTCTATACATCACTTGCTGCTGGACAGGTGGCACCCAGTTTCTCCCGGTAAATAACTGTGAGACTGAGGGTGTGTGCGAGATGAGTCCCCATGCCCCGAGCTTCACAGTGATGGTTCGTTAAGATTTCTTAATTCAGACTTTAGTGTGCTAATATAAACATAACATAAAATTCCCCATTTGAAATCGCTTTCACATGGGTGTGCCCACGAATTCTACGTCATTGTCAACACAAAGATAAAATGCATCATTAAATACTACCTCCCACCCCCTCTCCCCTCAGCCTGGGCTGATCATTGCTCTCCTTTCTGTCTCAGTGAGTTTGAAAACTCCAGGAGCCACTGTCAGTACAGTATGTAGTCTTGGTCCTTACTGTCTAGCTCATTGCCCTCCATGTCGTCAAAGCTCAAGCCTCCTGTCGCTTCTGAACACGGCCACTGTACCTTTGATGTAGGTCGCGTACTTTGGGTGCCACTTCTAGGCACAGATTAGTTGTCCTCGCCGTCACTTTGCTGTTGTGAACAATTAGCCTATAAGCAGATCTGTGCGAGTCCTTGCTTTCAATTCATTTTGCTACAGTGGAATTCAAAGCCCTGTGACCCTAGCTGAAGCCATTGTTTTCCTCAACCAAGAGAAACAGTAGGACTCTGAGACACGTCTGTCACTGAAAATGAACACAAAGGGGCAGAAAGTGGGGAACCTGAGGACAGCAGCACAGAGGCGTTCATCAGCCAGGGCCTCGGGCTCCGTGTCTGGGGGATCCAGAATGATAAAACGGAAGCCAAAGAGTAAAAGGAGACAAACATGCCCACCAGCATCAGGACGGTGCGTGTGGCTCTGGACGCAGGTGAAGTTCTGGGGGCAAATCTGTGGCTGTGAACGTGCCGGACTCGCTGCCTGTGTCTGTGTAGGACCAGGACCATGGAGCCACTGGCCCAGACCACGAGACCCAAGCAAATGCCATCTGCAAGAGTGTAAGTGATTGCGGAGAGCAAGAATCGCCATCCCGCAGGAGCGAGTGTGGAGCAGTATCTGTACATGTTCTCTGCGCTGCCGTTCTTGTTATTCTTTGGGCCAGTTACTCATTCAGCAGTAGAGATATTTATCAGGACACTCAGGAGCCAGCAGAGAAAACAGCAGAAGCCAATACTCTCTGGAGAGCTTAGTTTCCTCTCCATGTAACCAGAAAAGGTAGGGCAAATTTTACTGGCCTGGAAGCTACTGAGGAGGCAGGTGGCACTGAGGGTAACCCCTCTGGCCACTCTGTACAAGGAGATGACAAGTTTACATCCAGCCTCACCCAGGAATGATTTCAAACCAAAAGCTGCCATTGTCTGAGGGATCCCTTTAGAGAAGAGAACCAAGATGTTTGCTAAGAGTATCTGTATGAGAATCAAGTCTATCAGTCTGAATGCTTTTGCAGTGAGTAAAGTTATGTAAGCCAAAGAGTAAAGTATTCCCAAGGATCCCAGAAGTTGTCTGAGTGAGGAAGATGAGAGCCCAATTTGAGTTAGAAAAAAACAATCCATCCATTTATGCAAGAGGTTGAAGTTTGATCTTTTATGACTAAGCACATTCTCATTATTGTAAGAAAAATGTCTTTTGTACAAACTCTATTATTCCAAGAGAAGATGATGAAACGATTATTCCAAAATCATATCTTTTGCAAATATACAAGAAATTCTTGCATCAGTATTTACAATAACAAAGACTAGAATGCGTGAAATTTTATTTTTAAAAAATTGAATGCATTCTTTAGTGGGAAACGGCAGTTTTAGATGTGATGAGGAAGTCCTGTTGATTTGAACCTTCCAGGAAACACTGCCCAGTGACAAAGTTTTGAGTCATATCCTAGGTAGACAAGAGAGTATGTACTTCTAAGAAGAAAAAATAGGTAAACAAGAATTTCTCATGACAGATTACCATGAGTATGAAATGCAGCAAAATATCACACAAGTGCAAATAAAAAAATGTAAAAGCACATTTTTCATTTAAAATATATATTTTCCCAAATGCTTAATTTAGTGTCATAAATTTGCTTTTTATAACAAATTTCTCTATGTTGAAGTTAGTAAAATGGGTAAAAAATAAGAAAGTAATATGTCTGTTAATGTGTCAATATTTAAGTAATTATACTTAATTTGGCAAAATAAGTTATAGTAATATACAGTGTGATGTTTACCAAAGTATTTAAATTGCAACACTGCAAAACAGGGACTGCTCTTGCTTTTTAGAATTGTTGCACCCTCTTAATAACTTACAAGTTATTAAATTGTAATAAGAAATTCATCATGCTCTATAATGTTGAAAAAAATAATATAAGGCTAAAGTACAATGGGTTAAAAGGAAGAGGTGCAGAAAATCAAAAGGCAAAAATGATACAATGCACAATGAAAAGCACTTCAAACTTCAGGGTCTTAGAAGATGAGGAGAAAATTGGATAAAGTTTAAAGAATATGTTCATCTGCGTGTACATAAACCTGGTTAATTTCTTCTTAGGAATAAAGTTTAGGTGTTACAGTGAACAACTGACACAGAATAAAGCCAGAATCCCAGACCAGGGATAGTACACATCCCATGTCATTAAAGGACATCAGTCATTCATGAAAAAAATACAGATTATTCTCTTTTTATCAAAACATCTGTGGAGGCAGAATGAAGAAATAAACTGAAATGGTGACAGGAAAATGGCTCTATAGATCTGGCCTCCATGGACTAGGTTTTCACTGCCTGAACTCTGAATGGATGAATACTTTGGAAATCCCAGTGGATCAGAGGAAGATACAGACCTCTGGAGACTAAAACAATTTAGAATCTGGTTACATGATCAAGTCACATTTACAAACTGACACATTTATAGACCCTGAGTATTTCCACCTCATACCTTGGAAATCCCTTGGTCATATTTTTACAAATAAGATTTCTACTAGATTTATAACAAAGATCAGTCCTATTCTTGGACAAATTCCACAAACTTCTCATAGACATGAAGTGAGTGTAAAAAGTGCATTGTACTACCCAGAGATGAGATAGGACAAGGTGTACAGTTTTGTGGTGATTACAGGAAGCTTTCAAAGACATAAACTTTTCACGAGACAACCAACAACATGCTACCAGTGACTTAAAATTTGCTCAGTACAGCCCATCCCAGTGGTGTGCCTGTGGTCACAGCTACCCAGGAGGCTGTGTCAGGAGGTTCTCTGAATTTCAGGAGTTCATTACAGCCTGGTAAAATAGCCTGACCCCATCTTAAAGAAAATTGTGTATTCATATTATATTTATGATAAGGTTTCTTAGGAAACATTCTAATTTTCTACAAATCTGCCTAAATTAAAAGACGGTCCACTTACCAAGTATTATTTGTTGCTGGGGAAGTAGTTGGTGTAGTCAGAGTCAGAGCATTGTGCAAAGGAGAAACTCTCTACTCTTATAAAGGGTAGGGACATTGTGAGGTCACCTCTTTGCTGGGAAGTGATTATCATTTCACTTGCAAGTTCAGTGACAGCATCTGCTTGGGGACTTGAGACAATGTCTGAGAATCATTCAGCAAATATTTGAATCCCTGAAAGCCATTGGAACTTATTAATGATAAATCAGTTGAGAAATGGAGGTTATGGGGAGATGGAGATAAAAGCACACAGGGGAAATCATAACCTTAGAGGGCCGAAAAACCACAGGTAAAAATGATAATTGAGACAAGGTCATGGGGGTCTAAGAAATGACAGAAAGCAGGTGTGAATACACCTGGTTGTGTTTCTTGCAAACTGAGCGTTTTGTATCCCAGTGAGAGTTAGTTTTCAATCTTGTTAAATTGGCACCTTGGCCGCCTAGAAGGGAGAAGAAAGAATCAAGTAGGAATGACTGAGTCATTCCTGAGTTACACATTGTCTCAGCCCAAAGGCCATTAATTGATTGCCTGAATGTTAGAAGTTGAGGCAGACACTCGTTTCTGTAGGCCTGTGTTAATTATATGATTCTTTCTACACATTATTCTTGATGTATGAGGAGCACTAGGAAAAAAATTGGCCATGGACCCACTTCCTATTTTTTCAATTACAGTAGAGAAACATGGATAATAACAAAATAATTAATAATTTTAAGAAGATAAGTGCCTTGGAAGAGTAAAAATAGAGCCAGGTTAGAGCAAAGAGTAGGGAACAAAGGAAGAATATAGTATAAAGTGGGTACCAATGGGGAACTCCCTGGAAAGGAACACTTCAGGCAATACTCGAAAAATAAATGAGGCAATACATTTTGTAGAGTGTGTGTGTGTCTGTGTGTGTCTGCGTTTCTGTGTGTTTGTGTATTTGTGCATGTACGCTCCCAGAACAAGAAATCCTGGTATCATGATGAATGTAGCAGATTGTTGAATTATATTTTTTAACCATTTTTCCTATCTGCATCTTTTAATTGGTATTTTAATGTAAAGTTCGTGACTTATCAACTAATCAAAAAATTAACAAGGAATTATCAGAATTGAAGCAAACTTTTGAACAAATGGATTTAATAGATATCTATAAAGTGTTCTACACTACTACAACAGAGTACAGATTCTTCTCAGCAGCATATAGAACTTTCTCCAAAGTCATTCACAACTAGTGCATAAAGCCTGCTGAATACAAAAATCAAAATCACTCCAAGCATCTATGAGATTGCAGAGCAGTGAAACTAGAAATGAACTGTAAAACAATAACAAAAAAACTATAGAAAATTTACTAAGACTGGACATTAAGTAATTCACTCTTGAACATTCATTCATCAGTCACAGAAGAAATCAAAGAAGAAACAAAACAATTTCTAGAATCCAACTCTATTGCTAAGATAATATACTAGAGCCTATGGGATACAATGAACTCAAACTTAAGAGGAAAATGTATTACTGTAAATGTTTACATTTGAAAAAGAGATCTCTCAAATAAACAACCAAGTGATGTGCCTTAAGAAACTAGAAGAACATAAACAGTCCAAACTTAAACTTGGTATATAAGGCAGGAAATCAAAATGATCAGAAAATGACTTACTGAAATTGAAGATAAAAATCTACACAAAGAATGAACAAATCAAAGAGCTGGCTCTTTGAAAAAATACAAAAAAATTGAGAAACTCTTAGGCAAACTTACCAAAGGGAGAAAAGACAAGACACATATCAACACAAATAGAAATGGAAAAGGTGAAATCATCAGAGACACTGCCAAAATCACGAAGATCATTAGCAACTATTATGAAAAACCGTATCCAACAAACTAAAGAAATGGATGGATTCCCAAACACACATGTATTACAGACAAGGAAACCAGACATAAAAATGTTCATTAATCCAATAACAGGAAAAAAAAATGAGGTAGTAATGAAGAGAAAATATGTACCACTAAACAAATCCCAGTTCCTCATGAATTCATTCTGAGCTCTACAATAAGCTCGTGGAGGACAAATGACAGAACTCTTCAAACTCTTTTTTTAATTTAAATTGAATTTATCGGTACATTTTAGGTACACAGTACAGTTACATTCATTACTGGGATCTTGTACCTTTACATGCCAGGTCTCGGTTCTCATTTTTTCCCCTTGTCCCCCCCCTCCCTTTACCCTCTTTC